>NW_013675539.1:2159-6453 GCF_000517525.1 Limulus polyphemus
GTGACGAGAAACGTACTGAACTGTGGAATTACTGTGTACTAAATGTTGTATCGAGAAAGAATAAACTGGGTTAATCAAGAAGGGACTTGTATCGCTGAAGCTCGTCGGAAAGAATTTATACCGGAAACTAACAAACAAGCAGATACGTAACAATACTAAAATATTTTAACCGTTTTATCACTTCGTCAAGTAAAGTAAACTTCACAAAGTACATTCCGTGATTAGCAGAGTTTACAGCTCAGAGAGTTTTTCCAAACGGAGATGGTATTTAACTTTAAGTTTGTTTGTTTGAAGTTAAGCACAAAGCTACACAATGGATTATCTGTGCTCTGCCCACCACGGGTGTCAAAACCCGGATTCTAGCGTTGTAAGTCCGCAGACATACCGCTGTGCCACTGGGGGGCTTCATGATGTCAGAAAAACACGTAGATTCAATAAGTTTTGATCGAAAATGATAAAAACCCTATAACCCGAGAGCTTTCTAGAGGTGGACCTTTCTTCTTCAGGGGCAAACTAGGAATCTAGTTATTATAATTATGTCTGGAATTCAACAGACAAAGTAGCTATTTATATCATCATTAAGTGTTTGTTTGTAATTATGCACAAAGCTACACAATGGGCTATCTGTGCTCTGCCCACCACGGGTATCGAGACCCGGTTTCTAGCGTTGTAAATCCGCAGACATTCCGCTGTGCCACTGGGGGGCTTAATTTTAAGAGTTCAACCAGAACGCTGTAATTACTCAGCCCCCAAATTAAACGAAATGACTCACGAGTAGAGCTGAAAGGCTTAGCTCTTACCATTTAACATTTCGGTTTCCTATGGTCGACTCGCAATCTGAGGGTCGCGGGTTCGAATCCCCGTCCCACCAAACATGCCCGCCCTTTCAGCCGTGGGGGCTTTATAATGTGACGGTCAATCCCACTATTCGTCGGTAAAAGAGTAGCCCAAGAGTTGGCGGTGGGTGGTGATGACTAGCTGCCTTTCCTCTAATCTTACACTGCTAAATTAGGGACGTGTAGCTTTGTGCGAAATTCATAACAAACAAACAAACAACCCATTTAGTACTTGAGCTGGTACCATCTTAAATCGACAGGAAATACCAAACTATATCTATAAGTAATTCAGTAACGGTACGAAAGTAGTTTAATCGATCTTTTAAATATAAATATTTGTACTTATTTCGTCTTTCTTCTTTATACACAACACTCTTTGATAAGCCGGTACGGAAATTCTTGTCTATTTCACCGGAAATGACTCTAAACGTTCCATCACGTGGTAAGTTAGCTACGAATGGATAAAACACTAGTTTTTTTTAACTACTTGTGATAACAGTTTTAGAAAATTAGTTTATATTACTCTAACTTTGTATAAAAATGTTATTATGATAAATGTACCGTACAAACAATTCAATTTTTTTAAAATTTGAATCATAATAAATCAAATTGAATTTCTGAAACTGTGCCAAGAAATTCATGAGCGCGTGATTAATTTTTCGTTAACGTCACATGTTCAGAAATTGTTCTTTGCTAATTCGCTTATCCAGAACGTCTTCTAGATGTTCTCTTCCAGTAGATGAATCAAATGTACCGGAACAGGAAGTTAGCATTTCCAATATGGCGGAGAATGTATTAGCACGTCTGGCTTTTCTTCTTTTGTTCGAAAACTTGTTTGAAGGCGATATAAGATATAAGCCTTGTTTGGTAATTGGCTAGAATACATATCGTGCGATCAATGATGTTGTAAACTAAAGCATAAAATATTTTGTTTGCAAAACAAAAATATTTTCAGCACGTGCTGCACTGGCACACTTCCTTTGTGGTCTTGATGATCTCACTTCCCATTACACCTCAGTCGGAATAAACCCCAACACTGTTCGGGAACACTTTACTGCTGGGTAGAAAGTTTTACACAATCGTGACATTCAGTTTCACGAACTGGGGAGAAGCGATAGATAAGAGATGTAATTTATTTGGAGCGAAATCTAATGAAGACTGAGAGGAAAAACAACAACAATAATTTGTGAAAACACGTTATTTGGAGCGAAATCTAATGAAGACTGAGAGGAAAAACAACAACAATAATTTGTGAAAACACGTTATTTGGAGCGAAATCTAATGAAGACTGCGAGGAAAAACAACAACAATAATTTGTGAAAATACGTTATTTGGAGCGAAATCTAATGAAGACTGAGAGGAAAAACAACAACAATAATTTGTGAAAACACGTTAAAAGTTAATAGTGAAACGATATCAGTTTATCTCTACTAGATGTACTTCCGCAAGGTCCCCGGAAGTGTTCTCTTTCAGGAGTAAATAAAACCAAAATTAACAGTAAAAAATGTCTTTATTTCTTGCTTTTGAAGTTCGTGTATCATGCTGTGATGTAACATACAGAGTGCATAATTCTTCCCGTCATTCGTAGCATACGCATGTTTTACATACGTCACGACAGTAAAAATTGCAACGTTAAGTATCCTTTATGTGACGTCATTTTAGTATCTACTGGCTGAGTGACTGACAGACAACACACTACTGTATAATGGTGCGATTAGTTGTTGTATCGCTAAAATTGCGTTACAACTACGAAGTTGAATTTTGCACCACGCTCTTACATCACTGAGAAAGAAAATCGAAACGTATCTGTTATTATAATTAGAGAATACAACTAAACATTGAAACTCAGAATACAACTAAACATTGAAACTCAGAATACAACTAAACATTGAAACTCAGAATACAACTAAACATTGAAACTCAGAATACAACTAAACATTGAAACTCAGAATACAACTAAACATTGAAACTCAGAATACAACTAAACATTGAAACTCAGAATACAACTAAACATTGAAACTCAGCCGTAGCTTTTGTTATAAATCAACTGTTGATAATAGAGAAACGTAAAAACTTCAAAATAGCCCTGGTTAAATAAACTGTCATTGTTTTTTGTTTCTGCTTAACTTCTTTGTTGATGTTGTAATGGGTATTAAACACAGCGTGAGTCTATTATTCTCAAACGTAGCGTGAGTCTATTACTTTTTTCGAGTATAAAACAACAACAGGAAATAAGGCTACAATCCAGATGTTCCCCCCTTCCCCCGATGTTGTTGTAGGTAAGGCATACCACATGGAGACTTTGCTGTAAACAATGCTGTAATAATTACAATAAATAAATAAAACTTTCCACGAACAGTGGCTATTAGACACGCTTATGTGGCACGGTGGCAAGCCCAATGTGGCAACAAGCCCAACAGGCAATTCCCACGCTCGTGTTTCTTGCATACTGATATCGCTAGTAGCACGTGCCATGACAGTATCACGTGGAACCAGTTTAGTAATAATAAACGTTCAATGGATTATTTTCGCTAGAAAGGAAAGAGCGGATGTCGACAAACGAGGGTGATGTCATGCGGCAGTAGTGTTCGTTCACCCCATTTTTGGGATCATTACGTTACAAATGCAGAACTAGAATAGGCTTGTTGCATTGTTTCGTAGATTTCTAACCAGGCCACAATAACCGCCAAAATAAACAGCTGAAAAAAAAAAAAAAAACATAGTAAAGGACTGAATAATTCTTGTAACTATGACACTTAAGACATTCATGGCAAACTATATCTCCTGTTCAGACTAATAAAAAAGTTAGTTTCAGCCAAACTTTCATCTGTAAAAACTGTCACTGGCAAAATGTCAGAAAATTATACTACAATTAGTGGTAATAGAGGATTAATCTAGTCTTTGATTGGCTGCACCCTCTGCTGTGGACTGCAATATAGCCTACTCATCAGCTCAACATGGACCAGAAAATCATAGAATTACAGTTAGGCCTCTTGTAATGATGTGTATGTATGATACTTATGTGTTGTTGTTTTTTGGAGTAGTTTTAAACTCATCATACAGTAAATTAAATTAAGTTAGCTGTATGAATAATATTATGGCATTGCGCCTAATTTTATTATTCAATATTATTTCACATACTTTTTTCTTTTCATCAAAGGTTAAATTGGAAAAATCTCAATTGATAATCAAAGTTGTTTTTTTTAAAGTAATAAAAGTTATTAAGGTTATAAATGCTATCTAACTTATATAAAAGCCAGTGTGTGTCGCGTCACGCTTGATTTCTCGAAATACAAGGAGTCATGAAAGCCAAAATGCATTTATTCAGATAGAATAGTTCGATTACTGTCTGCCCATTACGATTTTAGTGACGAGGGTGCAAAAGAAGGGTTGCCGTGAAACCTTATAAGTGTAGTGAGTGTTGGTATAATAAGCCTAAAGTAAAGACGTAGTGTGGG
>NW_013675539.1:7271-9926 GCF_000517525.1 Limulus polyphemus
CACACATCTGAGAAGTTTCATTCACTTCCAATTCCACCACCACCTCCTGTGTTGTAAATGAAACTCTTGTCAATTGTTCTTATGGTAGCGATGAAGGTATTAACGTAGAAAGGTAAACACTTCCATTAACCAGCTCTCTAGTGGAACAAGATTTCCCTCTTGGACACCAAAATTAGATGATCTTGGCTTGTGATAACGTGCTTGTGGCCTAGAAATTACATTCAGACTTTTCACTTGTAGTTCTGGGTAAATACTGTACATATACATACAACCCTTTATCTTGTCTTCCACAATCATCGTCTTAATTAAAGACATTTTATTAAAAAATCCTTCTAAATATATATACTGGTGATAAGAAACGTAAATTCTATAACGCAGAGAGCAAGGGATTTGTTTGTTTGTTGTTAAACACAACTCTACACAAGGGGGCTACCTCTGCTGTGCCTGCCACGTGTATCGAAACCCGATTTTTAGCGCTATAAGCCTTCAGACTTAGCGCTGAGCCATTGGAGGCAAGAGATCAATGGATCAGAAAAGATTGACTTGAATCAGTACCAATACAAAGTTTCGGTTGTTACCAACAACGGAGAAGAGAGAAAAAGCTAAAACATGCATAGTAGATTTCCTTACTAATAAAAACATGCGCAGTAGACTGTCTTAGTAATTGTTTTGAATTTAAATTTCGCGCAAAGCTACACGAGGGCCATCTGCGCTAGCCGTCCCTAATTTAGCAGTGTAAGACTAGAGGGAAGGCAGCTAGTCATCACCACCCACCGCCAACTCTTGGGCTACTCTTTTACCAACGAATAGTGGGACTGACCGTACTTTATAACGCCCCCACGGCTGAAAGGGCGAGCATGTTTGGTATGATTGGGATTCGAATCCACGACTCTCAGATTGCGAGTCGAAGGCTCTTACCACCTGGCCATGCCTGGCCATCTTAGTAATAAAAACATGCGCAGTAAACTGTCTTAGTAATAAAAACATGCGCAGTAGACTGCCTTAGTAATAAAAACATGCGCAGAAGACTGCCTTAGTAATAAAAACATGCGCAGTAAACTGTCTTAGTAATAAAAACATGCGCAGTAGACTGCCTTAGTAATAAAAACATGCGCAGTAAACTGTCTTAGTAATAAAAACATACGTAGTTTTAAACAGTGATAGAACTGATCAATTAAATCACGTTATTAATGAGAATAGTTTGTAATAACATTTCAGCTCTACCTCAATTATTCTATGCCACTGGCGACTCTTTCGCCCAGTACCATCGGAGCGTTACACAACGAACAAGATACAAATGAAATATATTGTTATACACTCTACTTTCTCAAATTTAGTGTTGAGTCGGGAAAGAATGTCGAATAAGGTGATTTTTCGAGTATAAATACTACTTGATAAACCTTGCTTTCCAACTACACAAACGACTTTGTAATTACAGATATTACTTTGATAACTACACAACCACTCGCACAGTGTGTTGTTTGTCAGTCAGTCAGTAGACACAAAAATGATGTCACATAAGATACGCTTACGTTTGCAATTTGTACTGTTGTGACGTCAGTAAAACGTGCGCATGCCATGAATCACGAGAAGAATTACGCACTTTGTACATTACACGCATGTCACAAAGTATTTACCACAAGACTGATTTGGGATTTTAATAATTTATCCCTAGCTAGCCGTCCCTACTTTTGAAGTGATAGGCTAAGAAGAAGACCAGGAATCGCCAACTGTTGTCAGACCGCGTAGTGGGATTTTATCGTCACGCTTATAACGGAGTGAGGAGAGTAACGGAACGCGAACCATTGAACCTTAAATCGTTAGCCTGGCACGTTAACCTGTAGGCCGCACTTTTTATTATATAGTATCAATACTTACCACTAGCGTTGATTTATATTTAGATCAAAAATAGTATCAGATACACTCGTACAAAATGATGGACCTTTAAATCTCTGCACTTGTTAGACTTTGATATTTTTGTTCCTTAATATTAGGCTTAGGTGCACAAGTAATGACTAATATTTATATTCATTTCAATATCAAAGTTGTTCAAACACTGTTCTTTGGAAATCAAAAACAAAAACTAAAATATCTTGTTATCCATACACTTGTTTAGTACAGAATTATGGAAAGATGCACATGTTAAAAACTATTTTTACGTTTATGGAAATACCGTTTGTTGTTTTTCTATTCATAACACAAAACAGGAGTGAATAAAACAATAAACCACAAATACACCCAAGAACTAGCATTTCTACTAAAAGTAACTTCCTATCGCAGACTCGTCTGTCAGGACTCACCAATCTAGCCACTAGCCTTGAGTCAATTTCGAATGACGGTCAACCAATAGCCACTAGGCTTGAGTCAATTTCGAATGACGGTCAACCAATAGCCACTAGCCTTGAGTCAATTTCGAATGACGGTCAACCAATAGCCACTAGCCTGAGTCATTTTCGAATGACGGTCAACCAATAGCCACTAGGCTTGAATCAATTTCGAATGACGGTCAACCAATAACCATTAGGCTTGAATTAATTCGAATGACTATCCACCAATAACTATTAGCCATGAATCCATTCGAATGACGGTCAACCAATAGCCACTAGGCTTGAGTCATTTTCGAATGACGGTCAACCAATAGCCACTAGGCTTGAG
>NW_013675539.1:10792-13286 GCF_000517525.1 Limulus polyphemus
AAACATGAAAATTGTTGCCGAGCTTTTAATTGCTCAAAAACATACCAATACATCAAAAATAATATAGAATATATATATATAGAGGAGCCAACTTTTTAGTTCTTTGTTAATGTTTTAATTGCTTCTTTATCAAGGGAGAAGTCCTTCCATTTTGAGATAATAGGATTGTATTTGACGTCTGAGTCTAGGACTCAACTACTCATGGTTTGGTTGACTACGATGTGAATTTACAATAAAGTGACTCATAAATTTAGTAACATAGTTATATTGTTGTAATTAATTCAGACTTTTGTATTGTTGTTTTACCAGAGGGAGAGTTCATTAACGTGTGGCTTAACTTCTATAATTTTCTTGAAAATTCAGGAATTGATTTTAAAGCATACAGAGGATTAAGAACGTTATACTTTAACGACTTTGTGGCCTCACCACGTCGTTACGTTCCATGTCGCCATGTCCGATCATGCCATATGTAATAATTGTGACCCCGTCGTAAGAGTTTTATGTCTTCCCTAAATAGAAGTATAAAAACGTTATAGATTACTGATAAGAATTAAAACTGGGACATTTGGGTATTCCATAAAAGGGTCTACGGGGATACTAGAACAAAATTCCTAAAACCAAGACCAACCGGAATGTTTCGTCACCTCAACTTGCGTTAATTGCATGGAACTCATACAAGATGTACTTATAGAACTTGTAGTGGGAGAAATAAAACGCCTTCATTTTCATTAAGTACACTGGAATTGATATAATTCTTTAACATCTAAGATGTCACCGGTTTTTAGTATGACACCGAATAATGAGTTGAATAAGTTAATAAAAGATGGAAGGTTCTTTAAATAACTCGAAATATAATTTCGTGAAGTTCGCACTTCGTAACCATGAATTAGAAAATGGTCCCAAAGTTAGTTATCTCTCGTCTATACTTATTTCGATAACGTTAAGTTTGAAGCACCAGCATTTGTTGGTCCTTTGTGTCTACTGATTACCTGTACTTGTACATTAATGTAAAACAGATAACAAAAAGTACACCGCTCTGGGCAATTGGTTTTGGATCATCCTAAAAATGATTTTTATATTCTATTTTCTATGCATTTATTGTATATCACAAGAGTTTCAAATCTTACTGTGCATTTACTTTCTTTAAATATTTTACAGCAACTGTTTACCGCATAGTAAATAAAGTAAATCCCAGATGTTGTCTAACACACCAGAAGACTTTCTATCTGGATGGAATTGTGGGCCCACAGCTACAGAAGTCCCCCGTATACTTTCTAGTCGAATGGAATTGTGGGCCCACAGCTACAGAAGTCCCCCGTATACTTTTTAGCTGGATGGAATTGTGGGCCCACAACTACAGAAGTTCCCCGTATACTTTCTAGCTGGATGGAATTGTGGGCCCACACCTACAGAAGTCCCCGTATACTTGCTAGCTGGATGGAATTGTGGGCCCACAGCTACAAAAGTCCCCGTATACTTTCTAGCTGGATGGAATTGTGGGCCCACAGCTACAAAAGTCCCCGTATACTCTCTAGATGGATGGAATTGTTGGCCCATAACTATAGAAGTCCCCCGTATAGTCTCTAGTTGAATGAAAGTGTGGTCTTATATAGCCACGGAAAACTCCTGTACACTTTCTAGCCAGATGGAATTGTGGGCTTATAGCCAAAGAAGGCTCCTGTATACTTTTAACCGTGTCGAATTGTGGGCTTATAGCCAAAGAAGGCTCCTGTATACTTTTAACCGTGTCGAATTGTGGGCTTATAGCCATGGAAAATTCCTAGCCAGGTGGAATTTATTGAAGATCTCTGTAAAATACATCTAGTTCACACCTGTTTGTTGGTTTGTTCCTTTGACCTCTCCCGGTGGCTCAGTGGTAAGTCAGTGGGCTTATAACGCTAAAAATTTGGTTTCAATACCCGCGGTACACAGAGCATAGATAGTCTATTTTAAAAACACAAAGCTAGCGTGTTGTTCCTTTATTTGCAGAACTTTCACGAGAGTTTGAATTACAAAGACAATGCCACTCAACAGACACTATGTTCACTTATATTGAATAATCACGCCAATTTGCTCTCGTGAGTTGTTTAAGACTTTAACCACAGTAATTACAGTAATAATTCTAAAACCCTGTCTATAACTCAAGGCTAATGAACTGGCGCTACGATGTACTGTTGATATAAAGACGACTTTTCATGCGTGACGATCGTCGATTCATTAATGGGGCGGTGTCATCCATCTCACGTGCAGAAAACGCCGAATCACGTTTTCCCAAAGCCACCATTTAAATCTAATTTTCTGCTAATTAACATGACCGTATAAATAATTTAACATATTAATATTTATTACATTGGTGAATAACCAAAAAATCACGATTTTCAAACATTCTATGTAGACTAGCGATTTAGGTGAGCGCAGCTTGGCACGTGAACAAAAGGGATTATGGGTATTTTAGGACAGTATGTGCTGTTACGTCTCCGTTTGTTAATTGATT
>NW_013675539.1:13862-16856 GCF_000517525.1 Limulus polyphemus
GCGTCATAGTAGTCACGTGACTCGCTGACGCAACAGTGCATATAATTATTAAGCCTCGTTCAGTGTTAAAGGGCATCAGCTATTTTACTTATCTTTGTTTCGATTAAAATTATTCTTCGAAATTACCATTCAGTGTTTTGCTTCTATTTTATTCTATCTCTGAAGCACTTTTAAAGCAATCAATACAATTGTTACCTTATATTTGCTGAATTATTTCGCGAGTTTAACCGTCAGTGTATTGCTTTTAATTAATTTTTCGTTTGTTTTCGACAAATATCAAACACATATTTCATCGTCATTAATTGCGATCTTTAATCTTTTTTTAGCTTTTTCAAATAATGGATATTTTTTGAATTACTATAAGAGGTCAAATGAAAGGTTCGCCGATGGGTCAGCATTAAGTTCACGGACTGACAACGCTAAAATTCGGGATTCAGTTCCCCGCGGTGGACAGAACTCCGATAACCCATTGTGTAAATTTGTATTAAGAAAACAACTACAAAAAATGAAATCTAGTTTCAGAGATAATGATGCTAAAATAAAAAACGAAAAAAAAACGTATTATTGCACATGAAATGCGTTTTCCAGTTGTAATATACAAATAATTCATAAAACAATAAGAATGTCTCTTTTTATACTATTCAGTAGTTCTTTGCGTTTGTAGTAATTATATGTCGAATGTCAGCGAATTATTAACTCTCCTCCCCATCCCTCCTCATACACACACAGCAAAGAAAAGAAAAATTCAATTATGCGATTGTGCTGCCATCTAGTAGTCAATACTAAATAAAATAGTTCCTTCTCAATAATTATTTTATTAGGCACTTAAAGTAAATGGCACAATATAAAGTCCGTGGTATTAAGTATACATGGATAAAAAAACAAAAAACAGATTTATATTAATATAAAAAATTGTAGTGTCTTTAGAAGCCAAAGATAAACCATTTGCAAATGAAAAATGATTTTGGCTTGGAACATCTCTATTTGACGTAATTGTAAAGTATTAACACCTATGATACAAAGATTCATGGTGTAAGAAATCAGTTGCTGACAAAAATTAGATGATCGACAAAATAATTCATAGCTCGTTCGGAAGGAAATTTCCTTTAATCGGAAATAAACTTTAAGTAAGATCTACTATACTATTTAGCTCGTTCGGAAGGAAATTTCCTTTAACCGGAAATAAACTTTAAGTAAGATCTACTATACTATTTAGCTCGTTCGGAAGGAAATTTCCTTTAACCGGAAATAAACTTTAAGTGAGATCTACTATACTATTTATTAATTTTTAATTTGACTTTTAATTAGTACACTTTGATTATTATTGTTTTGCATTGTTAGCTTAATGTATATACTTAGGACAAACTTAAATCTCCTAAGCTGACTGAACTTCATGGAATATTTTTGGGATTATGGCCGAAAATATTGTTAACAGCGAGGGTACTCAGCTGATGAAACAATGCATTCCAACCTTTATAAGTGGAAAAATGTAATTATGAATTTGCTGTATTGATGGTCAGGTTGAATTTTAGTTTCAGTGTAAATACATACCTTGCTATAACTAGAAGTTAATATCAATTTGTTTGTTTGAATTTATGCACAAAGTTACACAATGGGCTATCTGTGCTCTGCCCACCAAGGGGTATCGAAACCTGGTTCTAGCGTTGTAAGTCCGCAGGCATACCGCTGTGCCACTAGGGGGCGTTAATATTAATGAACACAGCGTGGGTGTTGAAAACCATAAGTACTAATTATAGGTAATTAGAAAACCATAAGTACTAATTATAGGTAATTAGAAAACCATAAGTACTAATTATAGGTAATTAGAAAATCATAAGTACTAATTATAGGTAATTAGAAAACCATAGGTACTAATTATAGGTAATTAGAAAACCATAAGTACTAATTATAGGTACTTAGAAAACCATAAGTACTAATTATAGGTACTTAGAAAACCATAAGTACTAATTATAGGTACTTAGAAAACCATAAGTACTAATTATAGGTACTTAGAAAACCATAAGTACTAATTATAGGTACTTAGAAAACCATAAGTACTAATTATAGGTAATTAGAAAACCATAAGTACTAATTATAGGTAATTAGAAAACCAGACGTCACCCCTTCAAGAAGTGTAATAAATTAGTACATTGTATGTACGATATGTAATAAGTCATGTGGTCGAAGTCTACAATAAAAAAATGCCTATTAGATTTTATTCTAATTACAAAAAACACATTAATTTTAAAATAAACAATTAAAATATTGTTGCCAATTACTTAAAACGATATATCCTTATTATTCTAAATATTTCTGATAATTCAGTATAAAAACTTCGTTCTAATAAAATCAAAATTCTTCCATCATCGATGGGGTAAAAAAACAAAAAAAACTGGTAGTTTAAATAATAAGACACAATACAAACAAACCTTGTGGAAAAACTTTAGATTTTATGTATTTCTTACAATTACTATTGGTCGTAAAATAACAATTACTTATACTTTTTTTTAACATCATGAGAAATAGGTAAACTAAAAAAAAAAAATAATACTTTCTCAGAGAAACAAAATGTTGCGTCATCAAAATTATGTTTCTTAAACGTATATATATGAATTATTTACCATAACAATGAATGTATCTGAATCGTACTTTCAGTGGTGACGTAAGCTGTAAAAACCTGTATATTATTTTGATACTAATTCCATTCTCCCAAAAGCTGACTTTAAGAAATAGAGATTGAAATAACACATGTACAACTACAGCGCGGTGTTTCTGAAAATACAAACATTATTTTAATAACTGTAAAGGAGCAGAATTTAGACAACGTCTCAGTTTAATAGCTGTAAAGGAGAAGAATGTGGACAACGTTTTAGTTTAATAGCTGTAAAGGAGAATAATGTGGACAACGTTTTAGTTTAATAGCTGTAAAGGAGAATAATGTGGACAACGTTTTAGTTTAATAGCTGTAAAGGAGAATAATGTGGACAACGTTTT
>NW_013675539.1:17856-23122 GCF_000517525.1 Limulus polyphemus
ATCTGTAATATTTTAAGTATTATTCACTGCATATCTGTAATATTTTAATGCGAATAATGTCAATAATAATATGGTATTGTAACACCTGCGAATAATGTCAATAATATGGTATTGTAACAACTGCGAATAATGTCAATAATAATATGGTATTGAAAATTAGCTTAAAAACAATTAGTATAAACTTTTATATCTTTTTATATGTTGTTTCATCAAATGACATGAAATACACACACACACACTCATATAGATATATATACAGTCTTGGCCAAAATGTTTACATACTGTTCTATGTTGATGTTATTGTCTACATGCATGGAGTAGTTATTGAGTAGTAACAAAGAAGGTAGCGTGTGATCGGACAAACATGTACGAGTTGTTATTCTGGTCTGTATAAGTTGTTTTGATCATTTGTTCGTCAAAACACGCATATACACCTACTTTGTATAAAAGGGTGTATAATCTTTTTAGAAACAGATCAACGCTTTGTTCAGATGATTACTCTGTACTTGGTGTAGAGTCATGCCTGGTCACGTGCCAGAAGTTATAGGGCATGAAATCGTTCGACTGTCCAGAAATGCTATGAAGCAAACGGACGTTGTCAGAACAGTTGAGTACCCCAGTGTACTGTATCAGGAATCCTGAAACGTCATCGGACTACAGGAAACCTTGTTCCAGGAAAGTCTACTGGTAGACGCCAAAAAACTACTGCCCGAGATGACCGTGTTTTGATCAGGTTAACATGTCAAGGTCGAAAGAAGTCTTGCAACACCTTATGACAGGAATGGCATGAACACATTCATTCCAGGTTATCCATTAGAACAGTGAATAGGACCAAAAACAATGATATTTTGCAAGAAGGGCTATCTGCAAACCGATATTAACCACAATTCACCGCCGTCACCATGTTACTTGGGCAAGACAGCATGCCAACTTACAGTTAGGACACTGGTGACATGTCATCTTTTCAGATAAGTTCTGTTTTCGGCTTATTAAAGCTGATGGTAAGATCTGTGTTCGTCGCTTGCCTAGAGAACAGATGAGGGAAGACTGTCTTTCCCACGGAATTGGTGCAGTACATGTTTGGGCAGCTATTCATCATGGTGGAAAAACTGCTCTTCATATCTTCCAGGGAAACGTCAATAACGCCTCCTACAGGCATCACATGGAGACGATATTTCTGCTATACGATAGGGCAAGGTTTGCCGATAACTTTGTATGCTAGGATTACAATCCCACAACTAACATTGTGCATATTGTACAGGATTATCTTGACTAGGTAGGCGTCAAAGGATTGTCACGGCCAGCAAAGTCTCCAGATTGCAATCCCAATGAGAACAGTTGGGCAGAACTCAGCCGGCAAATTGCTAATCACAATCCTAAACCAGCTACTGCAGCTGAGTTGTAGCGTCTTCTAGTGACAAATTGTGATGAAATAACGGTATATTACATCAATAACCTCACCGACAGCATGCCACGTTGCCTTGCGAAGGGCATTAGCATACGAGGAGGACCAACCAAGTGCTGAATGTTTAATGTGAACTGATGTAAGGTTACAGACACTTTCTAACCTATTTAAAAGCCACTGTGTGTCACGTCACGCTTAATTTCTCGAAATAGGAGAAGTTATAAAAGCCAAAATGAATCTGTTTAGATAGAATAGTTCGATTACTGTCTGCCCATTACAATTTTAGTTACCTGGGTGAAAGGGTTGCCGTGAAACCTTATAAGTGTAGTGAGTGTTGGTATTATAAGCCTAAAGTAAAGACGTAGTGTGGGATCACCTAGCCTAGAGCCAAGTGTATAAATTTATCATGTAATGAAAATAAATATATCGATTCAATTTTAAACTTAAATCGTTTCTGAAGTTATTTTCTGTTATGTCACCAACGTTTTTAATAAAAATAAACCTCCTTAATCAACATAGAGACTCTAAATTAAGAAATCAACAAATTTTTTTTCAGTTTTATTGTCTATACATTTCATTTTATACTTTCAGTACATAGACTAACAACAATATTAGGTTATACTTTTGTTACTAAGCAACATGACATAAAAGCCATTGTTGGAACGTAGTGTTATCAAAACACACTGGCTTTTCTATATATCAGAAGTTGTTAACCTAACTGATTTTTACCAATAATTATTCCATGAATATGCCACTGCACTTTTCTGCCTCTTTGTTAGTCAAGATTGATATCGCAAAATTTATATATTTCAGTTAGCTATGAAATGTGAGGTTAGTACACTCCAGTGGGTCATCCGACTTACAACACTAAAATCCGGGATTTGAATCCTCCTGATGGACAGACCACAAATTGCCTATTGTTTAGCTTTGCGCTAAATCAAACAGTGTTTAGTACACAATTAATAATTTCTACTTTTAAATATTCAAAATATTATAAATATCTCTCTCCAGATAATATAAATATTGAATCAGCAGATAACATTTTTTTCCATAAAAGTAATTGCGAAAAGTGGTTGATAGAATATTACAGATATGCAGTGAATAATATTCAAAATATTACAGACATGCAGTGAATAATACTTAAAATATTACAGATATGCAGTGAATAATAGGTTGTTACAATACCATATTATTATTGACATTATTCGCAGGTGTTACAATACCGTATTATTATTGACATTATTCGCAGGTGTTACAATACCGTATTATTATTGACATTATTCGCAGGTGTTACAATACTATATTATTGACATTATTCGCAGTTGTTACAATACCGTATTATTGACATTATTCGTAGGTGTTACAATACCATATTATTGACATTATTCGCAGGTGTTACAATACCATATTATTATTGACATTATTCGCAGGTGTTACAATACCATATTATTATTGACATTATTCGCAGGTGTTACAATACCATATTATTGACATTATTCGTAGGTGTTACAATACCATATTATTGACATTATTCGTAGGTGTTACAATACCATATTATTGACATTATTCGCAGGTGTTACAATACCGTATTATTATTGACATTATTCGTAGGTGTTACAATACCATATTATTGACATTATTCGTAGGTGTTACAATACCATATTATTATTGACATTATTCGTTGTTCTTTACGATAAATATCTTTAAATTTTGATTTCTTGCTACGCCTTCTTACGATAGGTATTTCCTTACAGTTTGACGTTTCGCTATTTTTAACTTGAAAACCACCTTATGCTCACGTGCTAAAGGTCCAGATTAGCGATCCTTAAGATCCAAACACGATCATCCATAGTTTTGAACTGCTGAACATAGATGGAGGGAGAGGGGACAACCTGTCAGAACACCCGCCACCTATGCAGCTAATCTTAACCAAACAGCAAGATCTCGACCCCCCTACCGAACGCCCAACACTTTAGCTACTAGGCCACGTACATCGGTCACAAATAATAGCCGCACGAACGAATATTCGAAGTGCGCGTTCAGGCGTGAAGATAACTCATCTATTTATTGGTCTATAATTCTTCAAAAGTTCTGCCTCGAGATTTTGATCAAGAGCTTTTATCCACCTATTTCCTGGCCACCAGGATGGGCTTTCATCGTATATTGTATACTGTGGTGATTTATAGAATCGTCCTCTTCTGGATCGTCACAATCTTAGCTTTGAAATATATTACACCTATATATATTTATGAGTTATCGTTTTTTGTATGCCAACACACGTACGGTATATTACGTCATGTGGGTAGGCTTGTGCGAAGGGTCGCAAGGCACGTGAATAAAAATACGTATTGTTCACGCTTTTACACCCCACAGAACACGTGCAACAGTCATTATTCTGTATATTGTTCAGCTTGCTGGTTATGTCCTGCAGTGGTGGTGTACGTGTAGTGTATTCAGGCTTGAAAGTTGAAAATAAATCATTCCCATGTGTGGGGAAGTGTAGGGCTGGGGGAATGTTATTTAGTAATTTCCCCGAAAGGAGGCCCAAGGCCGCCTGGAGGGATCACCCGTTTTAACTACTCGCACAGTGTGTTGTTTGTCAGTCAGTCAGTAGACACAAAAATGATACACTTACGTTTGTAATTTGTACTGTCGTGACGTCAGTAAAACGTGCGCATGCCATGAATCACGAGAATAATTATGCATTTTGTACATTACAACACATCATGACACACAAACTTAAAAAGCAAGAAATATAAATATTTTTGTTACTCTTAATTTTGATTTTATTTACTCTTGAAACAGAACACTTCCGGAGACCGTTCTGATGTACATCTAGTTTATACATACTTCATTTTAATGAAAATCACGTGACGAAAATGTTCATTTACGTTTATACATACTTCGTTTTAATGAAAATCACGTGACGAAAATGATCATTTACTTTCCTTACATCATCCATTTTAACCTTTATCTACAATCCAGATCTGGACTGAACAACACACACACACAATCAATGTTATCTGAAAACTAAATAAATTGAAACTATTTCCAAGTCAGTATTTTTGTTCTTTTAAAGTTTTTAAATAAAATTTGGTCCGACGCGAGTCGCTAGTTCCACGTTATCTAGGCCTGATTTATGAATATTATCGAAATTTCGACACACCTGAGCCATTCTTTTTCTAATCTATCTATGAAAATAATGTAAAGGTATTTCAGAGGACCTTAAATGCGTTTGAAAAATAATTTCTTAACAGTTCAATCTAAGCCTGGACTACTATTATTTAAACTAACATTGGACTTGTATTGTTACTTCTGAAATGATGAGTTATATCATGAATCTCGATAGTGGTTCATAATAGGGATCGCAAGGATTTACACAAAACTCTAATAAAATGTTTGGGTAAAAAAGCACCTTAAACAGTAAAGATTGAGTTCAAACAACACTTTAAAACCTTTACTATTGACTGCTAAGGCTGTACACATCTAAAAATGCACAAAAAAGAATGCATGTTAGACTTACAAATAAATAAAATCTGCTCAAAATACCCTATTTGTAATTATTATTATTACTACCCTCTTGCCAGCCTACAACAAAAAAGGCTTGGTATATCGCAACCAAACTTGTTTTAGAATACTAAATAAGGTATTGGGAAGGTCGTAGGGGTATTGATACAGTAATGGACCAGTGTTGTTTCTTTCGAAACGTCCGAGTTATATTAACTAATGGCTTCGGCCGATTACTCTTAATCAGTGGGAAATGTTAATCTGTCTGCAATACAAACAAGAGGGAATCCTCAATAGCTGCGGCACTTGAAATTCTTTTAGGCAGGATTGGTATAAATTAATCTATGTGACCTT
>NW_013675540.1:0-1819 GCF_000517525.1 Limulus polyphemus
TTAATAAGAGAACGAAAAATGTGTGTAATCTAACACAGATCTGGTCTAGTTTCAAGTAATTATTAACATAAAACACAATGCTGAATCCTGACTTTCGCTATTCAATAACCAAAACGTCCAGTTTGCCATTCTGAAACCCGGCTTTATCTATTTAGAGTCTAAATCTTTCCTGAAAACCACCAGAGAACGTTAACAGCGTGTTTTTTTTTTTTTTTTTTTTTTTTTTTTTTTGTTGCTAGATGTTCTTGGGTATTTAAGACGCGGAGAAGAAGTTTGAAACCCAACAATTATTTCTAAAACGTTTTATCAAGCAGAAACTAAATCATACGCTAATATTTGAAGTTTTGTAGTTTACATAACGTACTACAACGTCTTTAATATAGACATCCAAAAAAACAACAACAAATAAATCATTGGTGTACTGTGAAAGAATCTTATCGGATTTTAATTGACAATTTCTATACAGAAGTGAGTGGAAAGGCATTCACTGGGAAGTCGGTGAACACGCACACACACACACACAAACACCCACACTGGGCGTTGAGGAAGAATTTAATGAAATTCTGCTCGGTACTTCTGTCGTCTGAAAGGACGACGAGGTATTTCAAACCGTTAACTAGGCGCGAACAGCCAAAAAGGAGAACAACTTCAATAATGAACTTCGAAGAACAACAAGCAAACAATATTCAGCCCGTCTTTCTCCAAGAAACAAATATAGCTAAACTAATTAAACAAACTACGTGTTCATTAACACGTAACGTATGATTAATGATCTACACGACTACGTGTTCATTAACACTTAACACATGATTAATGTTCTTCACAACTACGTGTTCATTAACACGTAACGTATGATTAATGTTCTACACAACTACGTGTTCATTAACACTTAACATATGATTAATGTTCTACACAACTACGTGTTCATTAACACTTAACATATGATTAATGTTCTTCACAACTACGTGTTCATTAACACTTAACATATGATTAATGTTCTACACAACTACGTGTTCGTTAACACTTAACACATGATTAATGTGCTACACAACTACGTGTTCATTAACACTTAACACATGATTAATGTGCTACACAACTACGTGTTCATTAACACTTAACACATGATTAATGATCTACACGACTACGTGTTCATTAACACATGATTAATGTTCTACACAACTACGTGTTCATTAACACGTAACGTATGATTAATGTTCTACACGACTACGTGTTCATTAACACTTAACATATGATTAATGTTCTACACAACTACGTGTTCATTAACACGTAACGTATGATTAATGTTCTACACGACTACGTGTTCATTAACACTTAACATATGATTAATGCTCTATACAACGTCAACGTATAAGGACTGGTCTTAATATACAACGTTAACGTGTAAGGACTGGTCTTAATATACAACGTCAACGTATAAGGACTGGTCTTAATATACAACGTCAGTTAGTAGATAGTATTGTCTTCTTTAGTTAGTAGATGGTATTGTCTTCTTTAGTTAGTAGATAGTATTGTCTTCTTTAGTTAGTAGATAGTATTGTCTTCTTTAGTTAGTAGATAGTATTGTCTTCTTTAGTTAGTAGTTAGTGTTGTCTTCTTTAGTTAGTAGATGGTATTGTCTTCTTTAGTTAGTAGTTAGTGTTGTCTTCTTTAGTTAGTAGATAGTATTGTCTTCTTTAGTTAGTAGATAGTATTGTCTTCTTTAGTTAGTAGACAGTATTGTCTTCTTTAGCTAGTAGATAGTATTGTCTTCTTTAGTTAGTAGGTAGTATTGTCTTCTTTAGTTAGTAGATAGTATTGA
>NW_013675540.1:2235-3083 GCF_000517525.1 Limulus polyphemus
AGTAGATAGTATTGTCTTCTTTAGTTAGTAGATAGTATTGTCTTCTTCAGTTAATAGATAGTATTGTCTTCTTTAGTTAGTAGATAGTATTGTCATCTTTAGTTAGTAGAAAGTATTGTTTTCTTTAGTTAGTAGATGGTATTGTCTTCTTCAGTTAATAGATAGTATTGTCTTCTTTAGTTAGTAGATAGTATTGTCATCTTTAGTTAGTAGAAAGTATTGTATTCTTTAGCTTAGTAGATAGTATTGTCATCTTTAGTTAGTAGATAGTATTGTATTCTTTAGTTAGTAGATAGTATTGTCTTCTTTAGTTAGTAGATAGTATTGTCTTCTTCAGTTAGTAGATAGTATTGTCTTCTTTAGTTAGTAGATAGTATTGTATTCTTTAGTTAGTAGATAGTATTGTATTCTTTAGTTAGTAGATAGTATTGTATTTTTTAGTTAGTAGATAGTATTGTCTTCTTTAGCTAGTAGATAGTATTGTCTTCTTTAGTTAGTAGATAGTATTGTATTCTTTAGTTAGTAGATAGTATTGTATTCTTTAGTTAGTAGATAGTATTGTCTTCTTTAGTTAGTAGATGGTATTGTCTTCTTTAGTTAATAGATAGTATCGTCTTCTTTAGTTAGTAGATAGTATTGTCTTCTTTAGTTAGTAGATGGTATTGTCTTCTTTAGTTAATAGATAGTATTGTCTTCTTTAGTTAGTAGATAGTATTGTCTTCTTTAGTTAGTAGATAGTAGTGTATTCTTTAGTTAGTAGACAGTATTGTCTTCTTTAGTTAGTAGATAGTATTGTCTTCTTTAGTTAGTAGATGGTATTGTCTTCTTTAGTTAGTAGATAGTATTGT
>NW_013675540.1:3424-8549 GCF_000517525.1 Limulus polyphemus
TAGTAGATAGTAGTGTATTCTTTAGTTAGTAGATAGTATTGTCTTCTTTAGTTAGTAGATGGTATTGTCTTCTTTAGTTAGTAGATGGTATTGTCTTCTTTAGTTAATAGATAGTATTGTCTTCTTTAGTTAGTAGACAGTATTGTCTTCTTTAGTTAGTAGATGGTATTGTCTTCTTTAGTTAATAGATAGTATTGTCTTCTTTAGTTAGTAGACAGTATTGTCTTCTTTAGTTAGTAGAAAGTATTGTCTTCTTTAGCTAGTAGATAGTATTGTCTTCTTTAGTTAGTAGATAGTATTGTCTTCTTTAGTTAGTAGATAGTATTGTCTTCTTTAGTTAGTAGATAGTATTGTCTTTTTTAGTTAGTAGATAGTATTGTCGTCTTTAGTTAGTAGATAGTATTGTCTTCTTTAGTTAGTAGATAGTATTGTATTCTTTAGTTAGTAGATAGTATTGTATTCTTTAGTTAGTAGATAGTATTGTATTCTTTAGTTAGTAGACAGTATTGTCTTCTTTAGTTAGTAGATAGTATTGTCTTCTTTAGTTAGTAGATAGTATTGTCTTCTTTAGTTAGTAGATAGTATTGTCTTCTTTAGTTAGTAGATAGTATTGTCTTCTTTTTTTTTGTCGATAATAGTGTTTTCTTCTCTTAATCGACAGTAGTATCGTATTCTGTTAGTAAAGTATTCATTGGTTAGTTGATTGTAGTAGTAGTGTCTTTTTGGTTTGTCGACAGTAGTGTCATCTTTTTTTAATCGATAGTGATGTATTTTATTTCTTTTGTTAACCAGCAGAGCAGCAGTGTCTTCTTTTGTTAACCAGCAGTGCAGAAGTGTCTTTTTTTGTTAACCATCAGAGCAGAAGTGTCTTCTTTTGTTAACCATCAGAGCAGAAGTGTCTTCTTTTGTTAACCAGCAGAGCAGAAGTGTCTTCTTTTGTTAACCAGCAGAGCAGAAGTGTCTTCCTTTGTTAACCAGCATAGCAGAAGTGTCTTCTTTTGTTAGTAGATAGTTGTTTCTACTTTGGTAATTGAAAATTGATGTGTTTTTTTTCCTGTTACCCCAAGGAGTAGTATTCTTCGGGATCGATACTTTTCAATTTTCTACCTCATGTTTTAGGTTGTTCTGGAGTAGTAGACTCCTTGTCATGACATACATCCCGTGGGAACCTCAAATATTTAACAAAAATGCTACAGAAAACTGACAGAAATAACGTACTTCTGGTGTATGTAAACTTAATGCAATTACTTAATTACAGAATTCGAAGCTTAATACAGAAAACAAACAAACCTATTTTGTTCATACATTTATAATTTATTTTATTTTTCATCTACTAAACGAACCAACAAAAAGTCATTTTTACAACAATGCTTCAACCAAGTTCAGTGTTAAAACAACATTTTGTGTGACGCAAACTCTGGAAGTAGCTATCACGAAAAAAGCTTGAACTTAACGGATGATGTGGGCTGAAACAATACCTTAGTATGTTTGATGGTTCTCGGTTCTTCTTCAGGTGGCTGTACGTGCAGGTGTGCATTTTCCTGCCATAATTTAATAACTTCTTGGAAATGCAAGCACAATCTAAGATAGATCCCAACTCTTAAACTCTGCAAGTCTGTCCTTCCTGTTATGTACCTCGTTGGACACGGTACTGGAAAGAGTCCTTTCCAACTGGATTTGGTTGGTTCACTTTCGGTCTTGCTGAGACAAGCAGTCGGCTTAGATGTACTCAGTTTGTGTCCAGTTCTGTTACATTCCAATGAAGCTAATAAACTCCAGAAATGCTTGCTGCATCAAAGGAAAACACATTATATTCCTTATTGATCTGGTCTCCCCCATTTCTAGTTTGTTAGGCCTCATTTCCACGAGACTAAACATCCATCGGCATAATAAAACATAATGATCTTTTACTCACCGATCGACTTAGATCATGGTCATGGTACTAAAACTTTATGTTGCTTACTCTATAATATTCTTATACAAAGAGTTATATCCAAACGAAGTTACAACCGAAATAGCTGGAGGAGTTCTAATATCTGGTTGGCAGTGTGTCATTGATGTTTGAAGAATGAAGACAGTATTGTTTCAACGTATAGGAACTGACAAATGTTGGAGATTAATGTTAAGATGTAAGGATGCAAAAACAGGTTAAGTGATGCAATACAAGGAAGAAAACAAAAAGATTATACAACCAAACACAGATGAATTTGAAATAATTCTGTTTATTTGACTTTTTGTATATGTAGATTAACTTTATATTTTATTTTGTTATTTCTGTACGGGTATGGTCGATTCGATCGACCTCGTAACAACCATAAAAAACAGGAAATGAATATAAATTACGCTTTTTTCGTCCTAGAACTACTACAAATTATAACACGAAAACACAAATGTTTAGTCTAAGTAGCTTAGATCTCATAACATTTTACACATATCAAAAAAATATTATTTGTATTTTATTGACCTTTCAGCAGTGTCTGACTAACATTAAAGAAGTTGAATAACGTGTCGCACGTGCACTAATGTTACCATATCCAATAATATAAAATTGACCTTTACAAAGTGACCTGTCTTCCAATGGACCAGTATTTTGTGGAATACAGTCACATTTCGGTTATAACACATTATATACATTACTACTATTTAGAAATAAGTTCTTAAACTTGTTTTTGTTAAAACATATAACAGTAAATGAAGAAGTAGAGAAACAATTATATCTGCTAGTTACGACCTTTGTGCTGGTTTGCTGCTTGCCATAATTTGCTAAGCCTTATCAAATTTCACAAGTGGAGAATGTAAAATAAAATATATTTCTTTTAGGTTATATGTATGCATTTTGAAATAACAAAAAATCATAAATTACTATATAAATACCATAGAATTACACTATAACTTATCAGACTTTGTAAAAAATATGTATTTGGGTCTAAAAATATATGATTTTTCGAGCTCACTAACGTCTTACCTTACTGATTGGAATCTACCATGAAAAGAAAGGGTTTCCCAGCAGAGGCTCAGCGAACCACGTGGGGTGATATTCTAAGCTTTCGATTGGTTATTCACACGTCATAGACAGAAGTAGGTGTATCTAAGCAAGTATTTCCAAAAATGGAAAGAGCTGGGCGGGACCACTGTGTTTGATTCACTAACTATAGCGATATCTCAGCAAATGTAAAAGATAAGAGGTTATTTTTGTATTCCAGCTTGTTAATATAGGTAACTTGAGTTTCTCATTCGTAAGATGCTATAGACTTTGTATTTGAACATCACAAACATCTAATGTGAACCAACGCTGCATTCAACATACCATGTGACACACAAAAATTGATATTTAGGATTTTTTAAATATTTTCTTTTAAATTAAGAAATTAATAAATATATTAATAAGGATTAATAAATAAATCATATTATTAAAATCTTAGAATCTTCCTATTCCCACTACATGTCTACGTGATGACACGACCTTTGACCTGTGACCATAGGAAGACCTGTATTAATAGGATTAATAAATACATCATATTATTAAAATCTTAGAATCTTCCTATTCCCACTACATGTCTATGTGATGACACGACCTTTGACCTGTGACCATAGAAAGACCTGTATTAATAGAATTAATAAATAAATCATATTATTAAAATCTTAGAATCTCCCTATTCCCATTCTGTTCAATTAAAAACACACCTATAATCGTGAACTTTTTGGCCCGCACATTCGACACATTCTATATAACAATTAAGTCGCACAAATCGACATTTTTGAGAATAAGCCATAAAGTGAAGTTTTGAAAGTCAGTATTATTTGTTTTTCTTGCTACACTAGATTGTGGTTTAAATACATAAAAAAAAGGGGTTCAACTTCTTGTAGTGGAGATACCACAGGTAGCCCATTTTGTAGGATATTTGCTAAAACAAAATAAACACACACACAAAATCCATTTTTACAAAATTTTGTGTGATACATCCATCGGCTGCATTTACTAAAAGCCAAAGCTATTGTTTCAACAATGTTTTTAACCACGCTCAGTCTCTGTGTGGTAAACATAGCATATTTTGTAGTTTGGGGCTAAAACAAAATAAACAGACAATAAAAAATAGCTGTTTATTTATTTATAACTTTCTTTTTCTCGTTAAAGAGTGAATTGCAGTGAAGAATAGATGATGTGAAGGCCTAATCTACTCTTTGGTTCACTACTCCTGTTGCATTAGACTGCTGTCTGATGATTCTGTGTGAAAGTAGAAGAAACGAATAAAATAATAGATTTCTATGTACATGTTCTTCACAGAATATTCAAGTTTTGTTGAAGAAAATAAATTAATAAATAATTAAATAAGAAGTAATTCTGCTGGCTAACATTGGGTAATTAATTTTATGTCAAATGAGTGAAGGATTATGTATCAAAAATGACAAAAACAAACAAACAAACAAACGGCTGATCGATACCATAGCAACAAGGCCAACAAATGCAACCTCAGATTAGCGTCAATAATTTGGAAATAATTGCACAACTTAAACACACTAATCTTAGTTAATGATTGTATTCACAAAATAAGTCGAAATTTGGCTTATTTCGAATATTTATAAGGAACTAAGGAGATTGTTCAGACTTCTAACTACAGTCATCGAGAAGACAAGCCAGAGTTCTTGATTGAGTCATGTGACTTGGACTCGAGTCATAATTTTTTTACTTGGGACGCGGACAAAATGACTTGCAACTCGACTTAAATGACTCGTTGACAATCCAAGTAAGAAAAATACATTCTTAAAACAAACCTTGTCAAACTGACGTAGCGGACACGCTATGCTGTGTTTACATAAGTTCCCAAGTGCATGGGTCTAGGGTAGCAACAAATTACTGTACATGTACCAGCGAACTTTTACATCCTCAGTGTCAGGGACAAGAATGCTAAACATGAACAAGGTCCTCGCTCAGAACTCTCTCAGTACATATGTCTAAGCTACGTGCCATCGTATACAAGTGGCGAGCGAGACGTTAAATTTCGTACTTCTTTGAGGGGTGGTAAATAAATTAGAGAAGAGGATTTCCCTGGAGAAACATTATTACATTTGTCACACTATGGGAATTCAGGATGTTTTTATGCTATACTGGTTGGTATAACATGAA
>NW_013675540.1:8599-18820 GCF_000517525.1 Limulus polyphemus
ATTACCCATTTAAGCCGTCTCCAGCCATTATTAAAATGTAGTTTAATTGACTTTTAAATGCAAATTTGATGAAAAGAACTCCACTTTTTAGAAAATAAAAGTTTTGAGATAGCTTGACTGTGTAATGAAAAACTTTATTATAAATATACGACGTTTCGACAAGATCATGAGATTCATATACAAGTAATTTACAAACACATGAACAAAACCAAAAAAGACCTCATCAAGGCCCAACTACAAGAACTGTATCATCGCACGTAAGTGACATGGTTACAAAACAACAAGACCTCATCAAGGCCCAACTACAAGAATTGTATCATCGCACGTAAGTGACATGGTTACAAAATAACAAGACCTCATCAAGGCCCAACTATAAGAACTGTATCATCCCATGTAAGTGACATGGTTACAAAACAACAAGCCCTCATCAAGGCCCAACTACAAGAACTGTATCATCTCACGTAAGTGAAATGGTTACAAAACAACAAGACCTCATCAAGGCCCAACTACAAGAATTGTATCATCCCACATAAGTAACATGGTTACAAAACAACAACACCTCATCAAGGCTGTGGCAGAATCATAGGTTCCCACAAAGGTGATAAAATCAGCGAGGTGTATAAAGTCATCTGTGACGAATATGTAATATAGAAGAAACTGGACTACAATATATGTGACAACACATTAAACACGAAAAAAAGCATTCACAGTGTGCTTCCTTAGAACCACTGATGATGATGCAGGACCTACTAGTAGTGATAACCTTGATGACCAAAAAGATGTAGATATGGCACTGACTAGGAATTGCCGGAAGCAATTTATTACATACACCCTGCAACTGGCCTTCAGCCAGATGGGCTGAAGGAAACGAAAGCAATCAAACTGGCCATGAGTAAAGCTTAATCCTATACACTCCAGTTGCTCTTTCAAAGATGCTTTTGAAAAGGGGTTTGGGCCTAACAAAACGATTCCTGCCCTTAACCGCTCCAGATGGAACTCATCCCTAAGACAGGTTAAAGCTATTATATGTCTCTACCATCATGCATTATGCACTTCAAGAGGTAGCTGTCAGCAGCAGAGAATGGAGCCAGTTGCAAGAACTATTCACCATATTTGGAACCCTTCCTCGAAGCAACCAACTTGATGCAAGAAGAGCAGGTTGTCACTATAAACCCTGTCCTGCCCTGTGTGTTGTCATTAAACCATCATCTGCATATGTCAGTCAATGTTCGGTACCTGAATGGCCTAATAAGAGCCCTCAAAGACTCACTGTGGAAAAGATTCCAACAAATCATTGTCACTGCACAAATGACAGAATCAACATAGGAAACTGTTCATGTACCATTTGGTCATCTCATTGAAATACAAGGTCAAGAAACTTGCAAAAGGTAAATATAATTAAAACAGCAATAGCCATTGGAGCCATGGGAGTGAAATCTGAAGTGTGGGCTAATTTTAGGTGAGCAATTTGTTTTGAATAAAAAAGAAATGCAGAAAATAAGACGCCTAAGATCGCTTTAAAAGAGGAGGTCCGTGCTGAATGGTCCCAACTACATTTTAGATATAAATATAATGTCATATATTAATTATTTTGTACATATTGTAAATGCGACCTAAACTGATCCGAGGAAGCTAAACTTGAGTACTAAATGTATGTTTTCTTATGTATAATTTGCTAAATGTTAGCCTACTGTTTATAATCATTTCAGTGATGATGATTCACACTCATGAGTTGAACCCTCATTAGATCAGGTCAGGTTAGAAATAATATATGTATGACAATTTAACTTAAAACTTGTTTTGCTTTGGATTGTCCTCTATATATTCATTATACAGATTTGAACTTGTCCAAGACCAGCAGAATACTGATATAAAACGACACCAGTAGCGAAGAGGAAGACACTAGTCATGACTAGACTTGTGACTTGGATAAAATGATTTGATTTGAGAATTGACCTTAATGACTTACGACTTGACTTGGACCTGGAAAAAATGACTTGTTACCAACTCTGAGAGAAGCTATAAAGGCCGAAGTAAGTCAGTTAAAGTATATTTTTCAAGACAGTGAAGTTAAATAGTGTCTAACATTGTCTTTCCACTCTACCTCTATATTTGATGTGTTAACAGTTAACGAGTAGGCCTAATACTGTGCCTCGAAATTTGGAACGGGGACATAGTTCTTAAACTGATCACGATGGACTATTATATTCTGAAACATAGCACTGAAATTAATTAACATATTTGCAAGAAATTAAAAACAATTAATTGAGTCTTAAATAAAAACCAAAATTCGGAAAGCTGATTAAGTGATCCCGAAATATATTTATTGCTAATACAGAACACATCCACCCGCTTCAAGAAACATAATTTATTTGTACTTTAAATAATGTAACCTAGTTAATTAACATAGTTGAATTAGCCATGTAAATTTTTTGGTAATTATTCCAGTATATAACAAGTTAGATCCAGGATAGTTTTTAAATAATAAAACGTAAATGTAACTCTATTGAAAATGGAAAATCAATAGAAAGTCTGAAGTGTGTGAGGGATTGAATAGTTTAGTTGTTTGTGTTGTTTATTAACAGGCTACTATGGTTATCTCCCACTTATCCTCATTTTCAACTGCCAATAAGAGGAAAGAAAATCCACCAGCTGCAACAAATGCCGAATCTTAGACTACTCTTCCACCAAGGAATAGTGGGTTTGACCTTTGGTGCTGGATTTCGATCCCGCAATCTAGAAATTCTGACTCGAATGACCTAAATACAAGAGTTGCTTTACGTTTTAAATAATCGCTGCCATCTTTAATGAGGTTTTTGTTTATTTGTTTGTAATTAAGCACAAAGCTACACTCAATGGGCTATCTGTGCTCTGCCCACCACGGGTATCGAAACCCGGATTCTAGCGTTGTAAGTCCGCAGACATACCGCTGTGCCACTTGGGGGGGGGGCTCTACTGAGGTAAGTAAAGCAATGAGTACTTTAACTTTCATTAAATATCAATAACTTGAACGTTTTTGGTTAGGGTTAAGATATCAGACGAACTAAAAACCGCTTATTTATAATCGCTATGTTGATGAGATATTTGTAATATTCAAAAATGAAGCTCAGTTGATGAATATTTTAATACTAGACATGTTAACGTTAAGTGCACCAACAATGCTCTGCTCCACGTTTTCCTGACACGCTTTAAACAAACGATGTTTTGATGTCTATTGTTATCAGAAACAAGACTACTATACACCCACATTTTATCAGTGTTGTCTCACTTAACTTCAGAGAAAACCTCTCAGAAACGAGACTACTATACACCCACACTTTATCAGTGTTGTCTCACTTAACTTCAGAGAAAAACCTCTCAGAAACGAGACTACTATACACCCACACTTTATCAGTGTTGTCTCACTTAACTTCAGAGAAAAACCTCTCAGAAACGAGACTACTATACACCCACATTTTATCAGTGTTGTCTCACTTAACTTCAGAGAAAAACCTCGCGGAATTAATTACCTGGAACACTTTTTTTTACTCAAGTTAAAATCTGTTTTAAAACGTAGCTCCTTCTCTAACAACTTTGTATTTTCTACCTTCAATAAAACCATTCAACAAATATACCTAACCAGGTAGGAGATGATATCTTTACCCTACTCAGTTCATCCTTCAGTGTGTGTGTTCAAACCTTTAGTAAAAATTCTGAATTTTTTTTCAAGCTTAAAGATCGTACCCAATTTTCTAAACAATCACGTGCTATGAATTCTGCTGCCCAACGTGTGGAGGGGGGGGGGGAACTCTCACATTGGCTCGACTGTTAGAAGACTGGGATATCATTTAAAAAACATCCCAATCCTAGGTCCAAGGAATAGGGCCTCCAATCCCAATCTACGCTCGGTTCTCTAGAATTCAATTCAACAGAGTTTATTTTAAAAAGTCTAAAATCCGGAATTGATATTTCGATAATTTCCACTGTTTTATTAAACACAACGTGATATATAATGGAATTTAATACTTTAAATGCATGTCTGGATCTCTCTGTCTCGACTCTTCACCTACGACCCGCCATCCAAAGCCACAACAACTCTGCACCTTACCAACAACCACTGGAAAAAAACACTTCCATCTTGCCTTCTCCGACTTCCTTCAGAGCTTTCTATCAATAACTTCCCCTCAATGTTTCTAAACGCGATTACAGTCACTGTAGCTAATTATTTTCACGCGCGGGGTTGAAGGGGAACAACCGTTCCCGAGCACCCCTGTTGGGAAGAGCAGGCAACTATCACGTTGTTTTCTCTACCTTCAAACGAAATTCCTGCCACGCTTATTATTATTTTTTTTTCTAGGTCCAAGCACGGTTCAAGCATTGTTCAGCATGCATTAAGTGTGTGTGATGTGGTCCTAGTATGTTCAAAGTAACCAGTAAAGCTGAAAATGAGACTATGATACGGGTAAAAGAGATGCTTCTAAACGAAGCCTATATTCAACAATCGGCAAACATCTCCTGATTTTTTACTTTAGGTGACTGAACATTATTTAAACATTCATGCTCAACTGTGTAATACTGAGGACTCTTTCCATTGTTACATATTCACAACGGTCAGGTTACACCATTAAACTATATGTCAGACCAACTAATAACGGTCAGGTTACACCATTAAACTATATGTCAGACCAACTAGTAACGGTCAGTTATTAGTTGGTCTGACATATAGTTTAATGGAGTAACCTGACCATTACTAGTTGGTCTGACATACAGTTTAATGGTGTAACCTGACCGTTATTAGTTGGTCTGACATATAGTTTAATGGAGTAACCTGACCGTTACTAGTTGGTCTGACATACAGTTTAATGGTGTAACCTGACCGTTATTAGTTGGTCTGACATATAGTTTAATGGTGTAACCTGACCGTTACTAGTTGGTCTGCCATACAGTTTAATGGTGTAACCTGACCGTTATTAGTTGGTCTGACATATAGTTTAATGGTGTAACCTGACCGCTACTAGTTGGTCTGACATATAGTTTAATGGTGTAACCTGACCGTTATTAGTTGGTCTGACATATATAGTTTAATGGTGTAACCTGACCGTTACTCGTTGGTCTGACATATAGTTTAATAGTGTAACCTGACCGTTACTAGTTGGTCTGACATATATTGTTTAATGGTGTATTTCCACGCCGTTCAGTTTCAGCTCTAACTTGTTTTGTTTGTTTGTAATTAAACACAAAGTTACTCAGTGAGCTATCTGTGCTCTGCTCACCACGGGTATCGAAACCCGTTTTCTAGCGTTAAAAGTCCGCTATGCCATTGGGGGCCTCAGCTCTAACCATGACATACCGCTGTGCCACTGGGGGGCTTCAGCTCTAACCAATAGTCGTTGTTTTTTTATAGTTTAGCAGTGAACTTGCTAGCTGTTCAGCTTCAGCTCTAACCAGTAGTCGTTGTTTTTTATAGTTTAGCAGTGAACTTGCTAGTTGTTCAGCTTCAGCTCTAACCAATAGTCGTTGTTTTTTTTATAGTTTAGCAGTGAACTTGCTAGCTGTTCAGCTTCAGCTCTAACAAGCAGGTTAGCTGTTTTGTACAAGTGAACAATAAATTGTGTAATTAATTGAGCATTTTGATCAGTGTAAAAAAGAAAGTGATTGGAAAACAAGATAAATACAAAAAAATATGAATTTAAAAACCTGAAATAGGGATCGTAATAAAAAAGTAAGCAAACAAAGATGGAGATACCGTAGACATTATTCACTCAAACTACAAATCCCTATTTTGACCATGCTGTTTCCTAAAATTTCTTTTGTCAAAAAGGGATAATAAATAATGTCTACAATATCTCCAGCCTTGTTTCGTTACTTTTTTTAAGATAGATCCCTAAAGATCAGGTATTTAAATTACCAATTTTTTTATTTATCTTTTTTTATGCTCAACTATGGGCAAAGGATTACTTGATATGGTGATAACTTTATACATTGTAATAATAATAAACATAGCTGATACGGTTCATGATGATTTACTGTAGCTATTAACTATTTGATCACATTAGTTCGATATGTAAAATGTTAAGCTGCAGCCGAAGATTGTCAGTGAAATTGGTTTTAGAATATAGTGATCGTTTGTAAAAATAAATAAAAACCCTATAACCCGAGCGCTTTCGAAAGGTGGACCTTTCTTCTTTTTTAGGGGCAAACTGTGTTATAGGGTTTTTATTCATTTCTATCAAGACTTCGTGAACCTACATGTTTTTCTAACGTCATGAGTGATTTTTATAGTTTCTAATTAACTAAATATGTGCCAAGACTAAGACACAACCTCACTAAATGTGTATACAATTTTATCAGTAAATAAATAAACTTTTCAAACAAAACATATACGTCTATGAATGTGTGTGTAATAAAATTTAATATTATGTGTATTGATTATTTTTACTCCTTCACTTCATACATAATATATGGATTGGATCCCTAAAGACACCAGTTGTATAGTGTACAAAGCATTGAGTATCTACATGCTAGTCATCTAATGTTCATTTACTACAGGTTGGTAATTCCTGTTTGACCCTTTATTTAAGATTTTTAAAGTAACATGAGATATTTGTAATAAAACTAACTTCAAGGGGTAATGATAACATCGTTTACACTAGTATTTGATAGTTATTTTTGCTTATGTAAAATATAGAAGAAACAAAATCTACTTGCCAATACTCCTACAACCTTCACAGTACCTTATCTAGTATTCTACAGAAGGTATGGATGAAATATACCAAGTCGTTTTTGTTGTAGCCTGGCAAGAGAACAATAATAATAATAACAATTAAAAATGGGCCGTTTTGAGCGGATTTTTTTCTCCTTATAAGTCTAACATATGTGTTTTTTTTTTACATTTTTATATGTGTACAGCCATAGTAGTTAATAATAAAGGTTATAAAGTGTAGTTTGAGCTGAATCTTTACTGTTTAAAGTGCTTTTTGTCCGAACGTTCTATTAGGAATTTGTACAAATCCTTGCGATCCCTATTATGAACTACTTTCTTGTTATCGATCTCCATAACTCTAACAATAATATCTATCTAAATAAATTATGTGATATATTTCTAATTCTTTAAAAGACTAAATAATCAAAACCAACTACTAAACTAAGGGAAATGGTGAAGTTAAACCCCTGAGAAATAGTTAAATAGTTAATAGTTAAAAATAGTTAAATAGTTAATAGTTAAAAATAGTTAAATAGTTAATAGTTAAACGGGAACTAAACAACAGTAAATTGGCAAAATAATTTCTGAACTTCAACAACAAATGAATGACCTTCAACAATAGTCTCCGTTAATGAACATATAAATGACCTTCAACAATACCATCCATTAATGAACATATAAATGACTTTCAACAATACCCTCAGTTAATGAACATATAAATGACCTTCAACAATACTCTCGGTTAATGAACATATAAATAACTTTCAACAATACTCTCGGGTAATGAACATATAAATGACCTTCAACAATACTCTTGGTTAATGAACATATAAATGACTTTCAACAATACCCTCAGTTACTGAACATATAAGTGACCTTCAACAATACTCTCGGGTAATGAACATATAAGTGACCTTCAACAATACTCTCGGTTAATGAACATATAAATGACCTTCAACAATACCCTCCGTTAATGAACATATAAATAACTTTCAACAATACCCTCCGTTAATGAACATATAAGTGACTTTCAACAATACCCTCCGTTAATGAACATATAAGTGACTTTCAACAATACCCTCCGTTAATGAACATATAAGTGACCTTCAACAATACCCTCCGTTAATGAACATATAAATCTGTGAATTTACCGCTGACCTACCGGGGGCAACTGATAAAAAAAGAACTAGAGTAGATCCTGGTGATCGTTCATCACGAAAGAAAAATAATTCAACACACAGACTATGATATATTACCATTGACGTTCCCGTTACTTTGAATACAAATGAGTTTAAGCCTTCTCTGCTTTGTTCGCTGCTATCTTATTGATTGCTAACCATACTATCGTGGTTGTGATCCAATACATTCCAACGCCGTCTTCCATTAAGGTTTTAAACCTCGGGTGACTAGACATCTTTAATTAACGGTGACAATGATAGTGACAAAAAGCTGATGTTAACCATGCTCCTAGGTACAATTAGCTAGCTATAGAAGGCTTATAAATCTCTTGCAGTGCTCTGGGTAGTGTTGTAAAAAAATAAATGTGTTTTGGGTAAATCCTAATCACTGGATATAATTTCAACAGCGTGTCCTTACTCCAGGTTGTTACTTTACGTATGTCAATTAACCTTTTGTGTCCATTAAAACACATCCACTGCGCATTCTCGCTGTCTCTCTTTTTCTTTTACCTTTTTTACAGGCTGAAAAGAAACAACTTCCACATATATAACTAGAAGAATGTTCGTTCAAATTTGCATAGCACATTGCTCGCGCGATGATGGTTAATCTCCAGGGCTTCTTCTGCTTATTGGGAGTTCTTCAGGACTCGTTTGTTTGTTTTTCCCTCAAGCATTATCTAATTTAAATAGATAATTTTTTCGTTTCCTAGACTAGATGAGAACCGATTCAATACTTTTTTTAGAAGCAAAAGTTTTAGTGCAAACGAACGGGCTTTTTGTCGTTGAAAATGTAATTTAATGCACTTGATAGAGAGATAAACAAATTACTTAATAACTTTTCAGTCTCAACAGACACAGTCTCTCTCTGCTCGGTCTGGCCTTAAAAGTCAGTCGATATATATATATAATCTTTATCTTCATGATGCCCTTAAATTCCAGGTAGTATATTATTTTTCTTTAATCTTTGTACCAGGGCTAAACTCTTGCCAATATATCAATTTTATTTGGAGTTTCATGCTGGATTTTGTTTTAATTCTTTTACCAGGCCTAAATTCGGTTTGTAAGTTTCGCAAAGTCTTTCCAATATTTACACAAATATTCAACTTCTTCAAATACCTGCACCTCTTTCTATCTATCTGACGTAGATATAGGATGGACAGAATTTTCAGGATTTTTCAAACTGAAAATTCGTAACATCTTACCTTCATCTTCTTGATATTTCTAATACTGAGCTAAATCACATATGACAGGGGAGGGAGGGGTGAAGCAAGCTGTTGGACTGTGAATCTTAAAGTCTATTATTCGATATGAGAATCATATCCCGCTATTTGACTGGAGTAGCCCAAGAGTTGCCTGTAGGAACTGTTCATTAGTTATACTATACATCAATGCATGATGTCAGCTATACATCACTACAGGATGTTAGTTACATTACACATCACTACAGGATGTTAGTTACACTACACATCACTACAGGATGTTAGCTATACTATACATCACTACACGATGTCACCTATACTATACATCACTACATGATGTTAGTTGTACTATACATCACTACATGATGTCAGCTATACTATACATCACTACATGATGTTAGTTATACTATACATCACTACAGGATGTCAGCTATACTATACATCACTGCAGAATGTTAATTATACTATACATCACTACATGATGTTAGTTATACTATACACCATTACATGATGTTAGTTATACTATACATCACTACAGGATGTTAGTTATACTATACATCACTACATGATATCAGCTATACCATACATCACTACATGATGTCAGCTATACTATACATCTGTACACGGTGTAAACTGTAGTGTACACATGTACACATGAAATCCACATTGTTTCCTAACACATGTACACAGGAGATTCACATTGTTTTCTAACACATGTACACAGGAAATACACATTGTTTCGTAACACATGAACACAGGAAATCCACATTGTTTTCTAACACATGAACACAGGAAATCCACATTGTTTCCTAACACAGGAAATCCACATTGTTTTCTAACACATGTACACACATGTTTGTAAGAGATCAAGATACATAGAATAACACCTCAACTGGAAATATGCACACTCTTTACTACAGAAGCTAGAAACCTTAAAGTGTGTTAATCATATTGCCCAGAATACGCATTCGTAAGAAGTTAATCTGTTAATTTTAGTATCACAGGTCTTCATTCAAAAGAATAGTAACAGTAGCTGTGAAATATAAGTAAAACTGGTAGAGTTAGTAATAAAACAACAGTAAAACTGGTAGAGTTAGTAATAAAACAACAGTAAAACTGGTAGAGTTAGTAATGAAACAACAGTAAAACTGGTAGAGTTAGT
>NW_013675540.1:19527-20635 GCF_000517525.1 Limulus polyphemus
GAGTTAGCAGTGAAACGATGATAAAGAATGGTTGAGTTAGCAGTGAAACGATGATAAAGAATGGTTGAGTTAGCAGTGAAACCATAGTAAATAATGGTTGAGTTAGCAGTGAAACGATGGTAAAGAATGGTTGAGTTAGCAGTGAAACCATAGTAAAGAATGGTTTAGTTAGCAGTGAAACCATAGTAAAGAATGGTAGAGTTAGCAGTGAAACCATAGTAAAGAATGGTTGAGTTAGCAATGAACCCATAGTAAAGAATGGTTGAGTTAGCAGTGAAACGATGATAAAGAATGGTTGAGTTAGCAGTGAAACCATAGTAAATAATGGTTTAGTTAGCAGTGAAACGATGATAAAGAATGGTTGAGTTAGCAGTGAAACCATAGTAAATAATGGTTGAGTTAGCAGTGAAACGATGGTAAAGAATGGTTGAGTTAGCAGTGAAACGATGGTAAAGAATGGTTGAGTTAGCAGTGAAACCATGGTAAAGAATGGTTGAGTTAGCAGTGAAACCATAGTAAAGAATGGTAGAGTTAGCAGTGAAACCATAGTAAAGAATGGTTTATATGTCGGAAGCTATTGAAACATTAGAAATTAATAGGACTAAAACTGGGATTAAAATCTGGTAAACGGTAATTTTGTTCATATTCCTCCAAATTAAACATGAACTTAAAAGTGCATTCCTAAAATTTAAATTAGTTTTAACCTGACAAACACCCACTTCCCTGGTCTAGCAATAAGTCTGAAGGCTTATAACCCTAAAACCGGGTTTTGGTTGTTGGCACAGCACATATAATAACCTGACAAACACCCACTTCCCTGGTCTAGCAATAAGTCTGAAGGTTTATAACCCTAAAACCGGGTTTCGTTGTTGGCACAGCACATATAATAACCTGACAAACACCCACTTCCCTGGTCTAGCAATAAGTCTGAAGGTTTATAACCCTAAAACGGGGTTTTGTTGTTGGCACAGCACATATAATAACCTGACAAACACCCACTTCCGTGGTCTAGCAATAAGTCTGAAGGTTTATAACCCTAAAACGGGGTTTTGTTGTTGGCACAGCACATATAATAACCTGACAAACACCCACTTCCGTGGTCTAGCAA
>NW_013675541.1:0-4073 GCF_000517525.1 Limulus polyphemus
ATAAACTAAACTTTATTTCCATGTGATAGCTCCAATATGAGTGTTAGAATAGCACTGTTAGTGTGTCGTGATAAACTAAACTTTATTTCCATGTGATAGCTCCAATATGAGTGTTAGAATAGCACTGTTAGTGTGTCGTGATAAACTAAACTTTATTTCCATGTGATAGCTCCAATATGAGTGTTAGAATAGCACTGTTAGTGTGTCGTGATTAACTAAACTTTATTTCGATATGATAGCTCTAATATGAGTGATAGAAGAGCATTTCCTCGTGTTTTTGGACGTTTGAGCAGAGCAGTGTGATCCAGCATTGTATGCATACACAAGTACGACTTATCCGGGCTGCACCCCTGTTTACGCAAACGCTTAGCTTTAAACTGGAGAGAAAGCTAGCTTGTGTACATAGACATACAGACGTGGATGTGTTGGGATTCCACCGTGCACGTGAGGACGAATATAAGGTCTTCGGAGGTTTAAACTGAAAGAAACGGTGGCAACCAGTGTATAGAAAGATTTCGGTATGCACCTGTGTATGTGTAGCGGGGTAAAAGTCGCTTGTCACTGTCACCCCGGTGCCTTTTCACTGCTCCACAATAAAGTGTGATATGTGCTAAACCCGAGTCAGTCAGAATTAGCTGGGCAGCTTTTGAAGGTTCTACTGTCCCCCCCCCCCCTATACTGCACTGCTGGTACTGCACGTGGAACGCTGCCACTTTTCTTCAATCTTTTAGATACAATGGAACTTAGAAGCTGCACAGTTATCAATAACCTTTAGTTACTGTAAGAAGGTAACCCCGCTGGTTTCTCGGCATTTCATCTCACGTGACGGTTCGCTACACTCATACCTACTGCAAGCCCCAAACTGAGAAGTTCCTTATACCTCGGGCATGACATCTGGCGGGTCCTGCCTACTGATATCGTACACCTTGACCAGCGGTCATTACAGGTAAAGTGAACCTATATTTTTGTATGTTCTTCTAGTTACTGCGGCCCCGGAAAAGGGGTTAATTTGATAAATCTGCAGGGGGCGCGATTGTGACGATTAACTCCTGTCTCACGGCCAAGTAAGGGGAAAACTTCACCAGGAACGGGATAATAATTATTACTTTGTGATTTTTGAATGTAATTATCTAAGGAGCCGCACATCATTCTTGGTCCCTTAACCTGACTGATTGGAATCTTTGTACTACAGTATGATGTTTCAGTACGATTTGTTTGCTTGAATGGTATTGGTAACATAATGAGTTGCGTAAAACAAACAAACAACTGGAGATATTATATTTTGGGATTATTGAGAAGACATCGTGCTTATTCTATTAAAGTAAGGAATGAAGTTAGGTTCAGAAAGAAACTTCAAAATTATTTAGTTCAAATTACGCAGGTTATTTAGCTAAAAGTACGAATGTATTGCTTAGTTTAAAATATGTAGGTTATTTACTTAATACGCGTAGGTTACTTGGACAAAAAACTTTCTTTATCTGAATTATAGAAACGTGTTATTTGGTTAAAGAAACGGTGTTTATTTGGATTAAAGACACGTGTTATTTAGTTAAAGTAAACGTTGTTTATTTGGCTAACGAAATACGTGTTCTTTGTTTAAAGAAACGTGTTATTTGGTTAAAAAAACGTTTTTATTTGAATTATAGAAACGTGTTATTTGGTTAAAGAAACGGTGTTTATTTGAATTATAGAAACGTGTTATTTGGTTAAAGAAACGGTGTTTATTTGGATTAAAGACACGTGTTACTTGGTTAAAAAACGTTGTTTATTTGGATTAAAAACACGTGTTATTTGGATTAAAGAAACGTGTTATTTGGATTAAAGAAACGTTGTTTATTTGGATTAAAAACACGTGTTATTTGGATTACAGATACGTATTATTTGGATTACAGACACGAGTTATTTGGATTAAAGAAACGTTGTTTATTTAGTTAAAGAAACGTTGTTTATTTGGAGTAACGCCACGTGTTATTTAGTTAAAGAAACGTTGTTTATTTGGCTAACGAAATACGTGTTCTTCGTTTAAAGAAACGTAGATTATTTATTTAGTATCGAACAGTAACAAATGTATTTGTCTTTGTTAGTATTTTAGGCATTTAATTTGCTACGAACAGTTTGCAACATGTTTTTCTGAAGACGTGAACAAGTAAGATTGTTTAACTATGTAACATCACACAAACATGATTGGTTGACAATGGCAAGATTATTGAAGTCTTTATGTGAAGAAATATTAAGAAAACTTAGACTACATTTTTATAAATGAAATAGTTTCAACAAATGCTTTTCTGACTCATTAATTTGGATATTTATGTCACTGCCTTATTGGTTTATTCTTCTTGCAGTTATAACAGTTTATACTTATTTGTTGTCTTATATACTGAGTATAATATTTAGACCATTCAGCCGTGTCAGCTTTTCTTGTCCCCCCAGTGGTAAGTTTGCGCACTTACAACGATAAAATCCAGAATTCGATTTCCCATGAAACTGATCCCTGAATTCTAGGGTAATAAGCCCTCGGGCATACTGCTGAGAGCTATCGGGGACTATTTTTGAACATTACTGCTAATTGTCACTAATAAACTAACAGAGGATTGAAAGTGGCTGCTTCATGGTGTAGCTTGTTTGTGGAATTTAGCCCTAAAGTTATACTTCGACACCATAGATATAAAACCCTGCTTTAGACCTAAAGTTATACTCGACACCATAGATATAAAACCCTGCTTTAGACCTAAAGGTGTCGAGTATAACACAGATATAAAACCCTGCTTTAGACCTAAAGTTATACTTCGACACCACAGATATAAAACCCTGCTTTAGACCTAAAGTTATACTTCGACACCATAGATATAAAACCCTGCTTTAGACCTAAAGTTATACTTCGACACAATAGATATAAAACCCTGCTTTAGACCTAAAGTTATACTTCGACACCATAGATATAAAACCCTGCTTTAGACCTAAAGTTATACTTCGACACCATAGATATAAAACCCTGCTTTAGACCTAAAGTTATACTTCGACACCACAGATATAAAACCCTGCTTTGCGATGAAAATATAGAATGACACTTACTTTAGTGTTACAAACAGAAGATGAAATATAGAATGACACTTACTTTAGTGTTACAAACAGAAGATGAAATATCGGATGACACTTACTTTAGTATTACAAACAGAAGATGAAATACAGGATGACACTTACTTTAGTGTTACAAACGGAAGATGAAATACAGGATGACACTTACTTTAGTATTACAAACAGAAGATGAAATATAGAATGACACTTACTTTAGTGTTACAAACAGAAGATGAAATATAGGATGACACTTACTTTAGTATTACAAACAGAAGATGAAATATAGGATGACACTTACTTTAGTATTACAAACAGAAGATGAAATATAGAATGACACTTACTTTAGTGTTACAAACAGAAGATGAAATATAGGATGACACTTACTTTAGTATTACAAACAGAAGATGAAAAATAGGATGACACTTACTTTAGTATCACAAACGGAAGACGAAGCTTCTGTTTTTCTTCTCCTTGTAACCAATGATGACGCCATGATCAAATGACTTATTTGGTTACCTTACTGTTCCATTAAAAATCAGTACTAATTGATAAACTAATTTTGTTACCTACTTCATTTAATATTGAACTGACATTCAAAGTTCAAAGGTTATTTCAGTCTCTCTCTTATCTATCGCAGAGAAATGCCCACCCCCAACCCCCACGGAAAAGATAAAACTATATAACTTTTTAAATCAGTGCACCTACAATTGCTTAATGCAAAACCCGTTGAGATAAAAAAATTGGCTTGCTTGCGAGGGTTAAGGGACAAGAAGTGAAATGATTTGTACATAACATGAAACTGATCAAATAAATAGTACCAATTATCCCAGCTGGCTTAACGGACACAAATGTTATGTGGATGACATTACATATTATAAGTTATTATTCTTATATTGTGAACTACTTTGTATTTATATCGCATTTTTTCTTTTCTTTTTCATAAATGTGTCTTATATATATATATATATATGTATGTGGCACTTATTTTGAAACACGTG
>NW_013675541.1:5020-20066 GCF_000517525.1 Limulus polyphemus
TATATATATATATATATATGTATGTGGCACTTATTTTGAAACACGTGTTTCCGTTCATAGTTGCTGCTAGTTTCCATAGTAACGTCGACATGAATAGAATGGTTAGACAGATCATTGTAATGTAATGTGAATTTAATCTCTAAATTGTGTGTGTTATCTCCTATATTGTGTGTGTTAGATCCTATATTATGTGCTATTTCCTATATCATGTGTGTTATCTCCGCTTTTAATGAACCCTAAATTGAATACCTTTTAAGCTTGACGGCCTGGTGACTAGGGCCCTCGCAATCTGAGGGTCGTGGGTTCAAACCCTATCCTTGAGCATGTTAGCCCTTTCAGCCGTGGGGGGCGTTAGAATGTGCAATCAATCCCCCTATTGGTAGATGGTTACTGCCTTTTCTGTAATCTATAACTTCAAAAATTATGGATGCCTAGCGTAGATAGCCCTCGAGTCACTATTCTTTTACCAACCAATAGAGGGATTCACCGTAACAATATATCGCCATGCCAAGCCTCTTGTTCGATGAACTTTGAACTTATCTTTACAATCAATTGAGCTCCTCTCACTGATGCTATAATTTATTTTTTTAAACTTTCCACTTCTACTTATGTGAAAAACCTAAACAATACACTTGCTTCTTACAATATGCCTAGTTTCCACAATAGGTGGCGCTGTAGCTCAGTTTGATTTCTCTTTATTTTTTTCTATTAATAGGCTGAAAATATCGTTAACAGCAAGGGTACCCAAATGTTAAACCAGTACATTCTAATCTTTAAAGTCATAACGTAGAATAAGTGTATTTGGTTAACTATACTAATGTTTAGTTACTCTCTAAGTAGGTAGCTTGTTCAGATCAGAAGTTAACATCAATAGGTTGATCTCAAACGAGCGAATCCTATAAAACATACATGGGTGTTGAAGTAGATTAGAAACCAGTCGTGATTAAATCTGCAACAAAAAAATTATAATTTTAGGGTTACTGTGTGAACCAGGTGAAGTGCCGGGTCGTCTTCTCTTCTTGTTATTATATATACTTGAAAGATTTGCACAAAAATTACTTTTATTATTTATCCATTTTCTGACAGGATTAAACTCACTGACAGATCTAGTTATCTTTGTTTATATCTATGAAAATGTTCACTATATGTCACGAGAAGAGAGTGTCAAGTATAGGAAATCACTTTGTACAAATCACGTGTTACATGACACGTCAAATTTTCTCGTATACTGACATGTTTACCGAGTTTTATCTTCAGTATAGGTGTGAAATGGACTGATCTACGTTCCTTGGCTAACATTTCAGATTAACAAGGTAAATATCAACTGTGAAAACAAGATAACGAGACCCGTAACAACAGACTGAAATTAGGTAACTGATAATTTTCCGTGTATTAATTGACTTTCATGTCACTCAGCACCATAGTTACTGAGCTGTTTCTAATCGCATTTCTAAAAACCTACCCCTCTCTTTACCATAAACTATTTAGACTTCTCATATCGGTAGTCGACACATATAAACACACTGATATTCGTTAGTTCTATGTGTACCTCCCTTCATCATAAAACTTTCAAAGTCAAATCAATCTTTTTCTCAACTGTTAACTTGAATCTTTTTTCTTTATGCTGAACAGCGGGATACTATGAATGTGTTTTCTGTATTGTTAAGTTTTGGATTGTAACTGTAACGCAAGGTTTCTATGAAAATATTCTCTGAATCATAATCCACACATTCTCACTCTACCCTGTCACTTCACATGGAACATATACTTCACCTGTTTTAGAATACTGGTTGTGTGTTAGTTGTTACAAGCACACGAGGGGTAATAATGAGTAATATTTGTTACAAAACAAACAACGGTAGTAATAGTGAGTATTATCTGTTACAAACAAGGGGGTAATAATGAGTATTATTTGTTACAAACAAGGGGGGTAATAATGAGTATTATTTGTTACAAGCAAACGAGGGGTAATAATGAGTTTTATTTGTTACAAACAAACGAGGGGTAATAATGAGTATTATTTGTTACAAAACAAACAACGGTAGTAATAATGAGTATTATTTGTTACAAACGAACAAGGGTAGTAATAGTGAGTCAGCTCTGATTATTCACTCGTTGCTTAATACAAAATTCCAAAAGTGTTCAAAGCAATGGTCACATGTAGCTTAGATATAACCACTTGTATAGTTTTTAACAAACAAACTGTTAAATGACATGAAATGAAAAGTATTACATAGGGTCTTATAAACGTTGTATATTAGTGAGCAGATGTGTCCTGATACGACACGCCATTGTAACGTTGTTGGTGGCCTAACGTGACACGTCAGAACGACCGAGTCAGTGACCTGATGCATCAAGTCAGTGTGACTGTTTCAGTGATCTGATACATTAAGTAAGTGTAATTGAGTCAGTGGCCTGATACATTAAGTCAGTGTGACTGTTTCAGTGGCTTGATGCATTAAGTCAGTGTGAGAGTTTCTGTGGCTTGATGCATCAAGTCAGTGTGACTGTTTCAGTGACCTGATGCATCAAGTTAGTGTGACTGTGTCAGTGACCTGATGCATCAAGTCAGTGTGACTGTTTCAGTGGCTTGATGCATTAAGTCAGTGTGGGTGTTTCTGTGGCCTGATGCAACAAGTCAGTGTGACTGTGTCACTGCTCTAATAATCGACATAGCTTAACAAATTAAAACAATATAAAAATTCTGAGCACCCTTAAAGCCAAAATCTAATTTTCAGAAATGTAGCATACAGTGCACAAACGCATTGACAGATTTTAGGTCCAAACTCTCTTTCATTCGTCAACGAACCGAAAAAGCGTTCACTTCGGTAGAGGTTTTTTCTTGCATTCAATAATATGACAAGGAACGGTGGCATCCAGCAGGAAAAAATTCCACGGCTACTTAGCGAACCTGAGAACTCTGTTGAGCTGGATGCACCAATTGCATCGAAACCCAAACATTGTTGCTGACAATGCTTTGCAGTGAGTCTCCTTTCCTTAACAACAAACGCGGTGTTATTTTTCCTTATTGAACTCGCACATGGAATGACAAAAGTTATTTGTAAACGGCCTACCAGACAATCATAATACGTATACGCTCTCATCAAAGGGATTAGACTGACTGCACATGTTATATTTATTCTTCACTATCTTTAGGGGAATTACTTTTGAATTATTTCAACGGTCATCTGACAGTATACCATAATGCATTACACGCAATAACGTACAAGATACGCTGTAAGATATAAAACCGACCTCCCCCTACGTTACGCAATTCTTGGATTCCCCTCTATAAATACATTGATTTTTGGGCTTTTTTGTTAGACGATGCAGGATCAGTTGCAAAATAAACAGAGCAATTTTACCCCCCCCCCTCTCCCCACCTACTGTACATTATTCTTAATTATTATTTTCAAACGGAAAGCTGTGTAATTCAACTATTAAAACTTCTCAACCAAATAGTGTACGCATCTAGAATAAAAAAGTGCTAAAGATGGGATAGATAGATTGGACAAAGTGTCTTCTTCTGTTACATATACGTATTTGATGGTAGGTTTCTTCTATACAGGTTTCAAACCGAAGTTTCTATGCGAAGACCACATTTGTTGGCGTGTAAACACGTACACAAGAGAAGCACGTTGAATGTATACATTTCCTTCGTTCTAGTTACTGTACGTTAGTCTCGTGATGACTTTTGCACGTGCACGATAGTTTTCCTGCTGTTTAGACACAAATACAGAGGTGATGACTATGGTGTGTTTCGCTGGCGAAACGACAAATGGTTAAAAATAGTGATTAGACTTGTGATTCAATAACGTTTCTGATGCTCACTTGCATGTTTACAAACTAAAACGTTCGTATTTATTAAAAATACAAGAAACTATAATACGGAAGTACAAGACAAAACGTTTACGTACAAGAATACTTTGATCACTAGTCGTAGTAACCATTAGTACGAAACCGTATATTCAGTGGCGGAGTCGAGAAGAATCGCCGATCCCTCACTTCATGTTCAGGGGGAGCATCGCCCCCATATCTCAAATACTTATTATGGTGGAGTCGAGAAGGATCGCCGATCCCTCACTTCATGTTCAGGGGGAGCATCGCCCCCATATCTCAAATACTTATTATGGTGGAGTCGAGAAGGATCGCCGATCCCTCACTTCATGTTCAGAGGGAGCGTCGCCCCCCATATCTCAAATACTTATTATGGTGGAGTCGAGAAGGATCGACGATCCCTCACTTCATGTTCAGGGGGAGCGTCGCCCCCATATCTCAAATACTTATTATTTTCCATGTTGTTTTCTTATACACTCAAATGAAGATCGATGGTACCTTAGTCATGTTTGTAATATGGAACGTTGTATTTTTAGTTGTCTGACCTTCCATACATTGGTGCTTTACAATAATATACCTCAAACAATGAGTTTCAAGGTAGCCATAAACTGTTGCTTTACAATACTATACCTCAAACAATAACTTTCTTAGTAAACACGGTAGTCATACACTGTTGCTTTACAATAATATACCTCAAACAATAACTTTCTTAGTAAACACGGTAGCCATAAACTGTTGCTTTACAATACTATACCTCAAACAATAACTTTCTTAGTAAACACGGTAGCCATAAACTGTTGCTTTACAATACTATACCTCAAACAATAACTTTCTTAGTAAACACGGTAGTCATACACTGTTGCTTTACAATACTATACCTCAAACAATGACTTTCTTAGTAAACACGTTAGCTATATGAAATAACCAGTTTGATCGCGATGACCCCTCACTTCTGAACTTAACACTATATTTTGCCAGACACACAGTTTGTGGTAAAAAATAGTGTTAGTAACAGATGACCGCATATAGGTATATATATATATAATGTATATTTTATTGAATTATCCCCGTCAACAAAAGAAATAATATCCTATTGCTTCTAATCCTGTATCAAAGATAAACAAAATGTTTACAAATACATGAACTGAAAGAATTTCTCCCGTCAATAAAAACCCTTCGATGAAAATCCAGAATATCATTACTAATTATGGATTTTTTTTACTGTTTTCATTACCGTTTGTCTGCCTGTGACTATATCCTCGTGTACGCTAGCTTTGTACGGTGAATAAGAACCGAGTACAGCCTGCTAGCATGCCGGGCTGCATATTGGAATGTCCAAGGTTCGAGCCGTGACGCGATATGCTGCTGAACACACTTGATAATTTTAACTGTGAGAACTTCTAACCGTGAAAGTAAATCCCACTATTGGATTAAGAGTAGTCGTGTAGGCGACGGGTGCTGCTGACTGGTTGTCCTCCGCTTGCTAAGCAGTTCTAAATTAGCAGTGAAATTAGCCCGAAAACGTAGAGCTTTCTAAGCCTAGCTGTTTAACCCATGTGTCGCTCAGGTTGAAAATACCAAAAGACGAAGGTGAAATTAAGTTAGGCGTATTGTGAAAATCATGAAAATACATGCAGGTTAATAGAAAACCAATTTCTTGTGGGATCAGCAGTGAAGAAGAAACTAATTTTAGTAACAAAATCTACCAATAAAAATTAAATACGCGAAAGTAGGCAAATGATCAGAATGTAGATCAGCAAGAATAACCGATTTTTGTTTTATTATTCTCGCTTCAATAATTCAGAAACAGAATAGGTTGTTTAACGACGAGTAACCCACTTTTAGAAAATAAAGTTTGAGACGTCTTGAATGGGTAGTAAGAGAAACTTTATTATAAATGTACAACGTTTCCACAAGTTTGTCGGAACGTTGTACAATTGTAATAAAATTCAAGACGTCTCAAAACTTTAAATCAGTTATTTCTTACATCCATATAATGCTTTGTTACTATAGCAACTGAAATTTCTGAGTTTATATAGTAGGTTTATAAATCTAACAATTAATTTGTTTGTTTTAATGTGGTAGATATTTACTTTTGTGAGCTATTTTGTTTCTCTTAAGCGGTTGCTCTGTCTGAGGGGTAGTTAAGTGAACATTACACTACAAAATTTCAATCCCTGGGCACAACATGCTATTTTTATTACTAACCCTCACACAGTATTACATCGCTCAAACTTGGAATATAGCATCAACCGACGAACACACACCCGAGGCCAAGTTCTATTACTACGAACTAGATGCTTGTTACTGACTAGGGGGCGTGTTAATCGCTGGACACTTCTTACCAAACCTCCCCCTTTTTCTCTCCCGTTTCCCTCTATCCCACAGTAAGCATACTGTGCTCACCACCTGCCAGAGCATAACGCTCAGTTGCTCTTGTGTCGAATGTGGAGATGAACGAATAATTTCCTACCGAATCTTCTGTCACTGTTGATTACAATCATATCGTTAAAGTTGAACCTCACTCATCCCTATCTACTTCCCTTGTTCGGATTTTTTTTTGACATTCAAATATCCCGTCTAGTGTCTCCGAAATGTGTAAATATTTTCGTCTTGGTGAAGGAGATCAGCTCTGTCTATTGCTCTGATCTGTGTAGGTTTGGTCAGAAAGAAACGGACTCTACAGAGAAGATCTTTATTGATCGGTTTCCTAATCGAATTCTTTAAGCAAACACACCTCTGATCAGATTAGACCGCAGTTGCCATGACGATAGGTTTCTCCCAAGTAGGGAAGGTCCATCAACGACAACCAGGTTTCACGTCAGCTTAAATTCAAACTTGCTGAGGCCCAGGTCAGTGACATGTCATATTCTACTGCCAATTGTTTAAATTTGTTTTTAATATAAAAAACGTCCATTAACACTTGTAAAACTAATGAATTTTCTGTTACCTTATACCGTAATATTAGACTTCATTAAATATGTAAAAACGATCAATATTCTATTAACTGTGTACAAATTGACTTTACCAGTGTCAATAAAACCACTTAGTTGAGAGACAGTATCCGGCAATAATATTTTAACCAGATGTATGAAAACTCAACAAAACTAACTCCTGTAAAACCATATGGATGGAAAACAGTATCCGGCAATAATATTTTAAACAGATGCATGTAAAGAAAAGTTAGCTAACCTCTGTAAAACCCACATGTGTGGAAAACAGTATCCGGTAATAATCTTTTAAACAGATGTATGTAAACTCAACAAAACTAAACTTTGTAAAAACCATATGGGTGGAAAACAGTATCCGGTAATAATCTTTTAAACAGATGTATGTAAACTCAACAAAACTAAACTCTGTAAAAACCATAAGGGTGGAAAACAGTATCCGGTAATAATCTTTTAAACAGATGTATGTAAACTCAACAAAACTAACCTCTGTAAAAACCACATGGGTTTATTACCGGATACTGTTTTCCTCTTTTAAACAGATGTATGTAAACTCTGTAAAAACCATATGGGTGGAAAACAGTATCCGGTAATAATCTTTTAAACAGATGTATGTAAACTCAACAAAACTAAACTCTGTAAAAACCATATGGGTGGAAAACAGTATCCGGTAATAATCTTTTAAACAGATGTATGTAAACTCAATTGTACTGACTTTAGAAAGCCGTTCATTTGAAAGATGTTCTAGCCAACAATGAACAAAACATTAACGATTAATCAAATTCAATAAGTCTGTACAATACCGAATGTGATTTAGCGTTTGTATGAAACTGGTTATGATAATATTTAGATAATATTAATAGATATAATAATAATGTGTACGCAGTCCGTTGTACAGTAACTCGTCAATGTTGCTCGGTCCCCCCCCCTTCCGCACATGTTAATTACATGTTTGTTGTTTATTCACAAAGTCAGAAATGAATGTATTATTGTGGTTATTTAATCATACAAGTACCGACATGTTGACTTAATATAATAATTTAGTCAATTCTAAATGGATTTTAAATTTGAAAAAGGTGATTTACGTATTCAGTCATATCCAAGTATTTAATACCTCGTGGCTCATTACTCTGTTTCATTAATCTTATTAGGCTTAATCTAATCAAAACAAAGCATCAATGTTGCTATTATTCTAATCAAATAAATGATATTGGTTGAGATTTCGACAGAGATTCAGAGTTAGTCAGTTGTCACAGCTGCGTTGTATCAGCCTGTTAAGACATTAGTCTGCACGTGCTTATCGACTACCCCCTCCCCCTTTTTCCCTCTCACCCACAACTCGAAAAAGTATGTAGCACACCATTTCCTGGCCCCGATGCCGCAAACATAATCTATCATTTAGTCGGAGGCACGCGCTAATTTGTAACTTCTGATAGGCTCTACATGTGTGATTAAGTCAGAACTTTCGTGTTCTATTTCCAGAAACTTGGGGGTCATCCTTAAAACCGTGAGTAAAATTCATTATTTAATTTTTACTGGTATTTTAAATCCGGTTTTCCTTTCTTGACGGTTGAATATTTTTAATTATGTTGCTTTTATCGAGCCAGGCGGATTTTAATAGATACGCTGGCATCAAGTTGTAAGTCTGTCTCAGACAAATAACGATGATGGAGTTCAATTATATAAGTAGTTAGTACGCATGCCGTTAGATGTCGCTTAATGTCATCTCTCTGTTTCTCTTTCTTCTTTTTTTTTTTGAACTGGTTGTTGCTTATTTGTTCGAAATGCTTGAGGGAGCGGTGGCACCCTCCTGACAAGAGGTGATGGCTAATTCTCCTCCCCTCACGCGGGTGGCTGAGGTCAATAAGGGCGCGACAAAAAGTTTTTCTTACAAGAAGGAGCGCGTTCTCAGACGTTCTTCTATATTTTGTTCAACATGGTATTATTATTCAGACGCTTCAACCAATGAAAGACACTGTTACGGACTTCTTATATTTCTGTTTGTTATAGACTCTTTATCTTTATTCGTTGATTAATAGGATGTACTTCTTATATAATAATGCCGGATACGCTAGTACATTACACCATTCTTATTTCCATCCGATTTCTCCAGGAGGGATTTATTTCTCATATTACTATGTTCTAACAGTAATTTGAATAGTTCCTTTCCTTGTGCTGTCCACGTTTGGATGATATTTAGATGTGGATAGTCAATATAAAACTTTGATTGGTTATTCAACGAACTTTATCTCGTCCGCTTGGGCAGGTCCATTATCTAAACAAAGTGTATTGTTCTCGAGAACGATCGATCTAACCACTGTGGTGAGGGAAAGTTGAATAATGTGCCGTTCCTGCGATGTTAGCTCACCCTGTACGTCAGAGTATCGATCTGGAAAGGACCGAGCCGGTCCTTAGATTAGCAGTGAAAGATTGATAGTCGCCGAGAGCGAAACATGAATAGTCCGCTTGATTGCTTCGGACACATGGGACTAAAAACCTGAGACTTTACTGCAGCGTCCAAACACTTGTAGTTCGCGCGTTCCTTTTTGTTCGAGTGTGCATTTGTTGTTCCCGTGAGTTGAGCCCCTCCCCCCCCCTCAAATAACTGTAGCTTTACGGTAACCTGGTTAAACTTCACCAGGGCACTCGCCGTACCAGATGGTTGTTTATGAGGTGTAATCCCCTTCTATATCCTTTTTTTTTCTCTCTCGTTTTTTGTGATAAATCAATCCAGACAATACTCGTGTTACACCGCATCATCTAGCTGTGATAAAAATGCTAATTCATACTGAATTCTTAGTTCACAAAATTTTACGTCATTTACAGCAATAAATCCTTTTAATTTAAGTAGACACGCCTCAGTATATACATCTGTCTGTCCGTTTATCAATTTGAGACAAATGGTGATAATTCTCTTCCTTTATCCAAACTTCTGTTCCTCTGTCTTCTCCGACAGAAGAAGACTTCCTATATATGTTTCAAACAATAGATTGTTTGTTTGTTTGTTTTTGGGCTACTCTTTCACCAACGAATAGTGGGATTGACCGTAACATTATAACGCCCCCACGGCTGAAAGGGCGAGCATGTTTGGTGTGACGGGGATTCGAACCCGCGACCCTCAGATTGCGAGTCGAGCGCCCTAACCACCTGGCCATGCCGGGCCGAAACAATAGATCCTCAGAATGGAAAACCAGATCCAACGCGATCGAGTTAGATAACAGAATGACCACATTTCGGTAATAACAGATGGTGGTGGTCCAACTTGCACTGAAGTAAAGTTCATATTTCTTTTTTTTTAGATTGTTCAGTATAATCTTCTGCTTCTGGATTAGTGTCTTTATTATACAAACAATATTTGTATTTCACACTCTCTGCTCTGTTTCTGGATTATGCCTTTCGTGTACGCCTATATTCTAATTCTGAATACAGTCGAGCACACAAGAATTAAACTCCATGTAGAAAGAGTAAAAAAAGAAGAAGAAGCTGACAAACTCGGTCTAGCCATAATACAACCCAACACAAACCGTCTCGGCTCTTGTCGTTGGAGTAACGTAAGCACGTGACGTCCTACAGAGGCGCGAAACACGACGCCCTCCCTTAGTGCGGTTCAAGGCTGCGACGTTAATAGAAGGGCGAGCCAAGGTGCGATCTTTCATTAGTTTCTGTTGCTTACTACAACAGCTTTGTACGTTTCTATAGCATGAACGTACGCCCACATACCCTGGTAAACCCCCGTCGTCTTGGCGATAGTAGTAGCTGACCGTGTTTCCAACTCTCTTGAACTAGCTTCGATGGTTGTGGTCATCTCTCCAGTGGAGATCACAATGTGAGCAAAGTTATCTCGGAGAACACTGATTTTAATCCAGTAAAGTTCGTCATAACTCGTGTCAATGGATCTCTGTGTAATGATTTCTGTGTACAATAAGTGATATATTATTATTCCACTGTCGTGCGAGATAAAAACAAAGTTTCTACTATTCACTATTTCTTACTTTCTCGCCACACATGAAAAATTAAAACAGTTGTTTAATTTGTAACGGTTCGAGTATGTTCTTTCTAATGTACTCGGCCACGATGTTTGAATCAGAGGCTCGAGTACTTTATTTATCTTTCTTTACGTACGGGTGCGGATGGGTCCTGTGGTAGAGTTTTGGAGCTGGCGAGTCGGGTTCTATTCTATGCGATACCGTAAAATATTCCCCGCATTTTAAGCTGTGAATGCGTTATAAGAGTGGCAGCAAATCCCTTAGCGTGGTCAGTAGTTAATAGAGTGCTATTAATTGAATACCGTCCCTCTGGTCAGTAGTTAATAGAGTGCTATTAATTGAATACCGTCCCTCTGGTCAGTAGTTAATAGAGTGCTATTAATTGGCTACCGCCCCTCTGGTCAGTAGTTAATAGACGGTATTCAATTAATAGCACTCTATTAACTACTGACCAGAGGGACGGTATTCAGTTAATAGCACTCTATTAACTACTGACCAGAGGGACGGTATTCAATTATTAGCACTCTATTAACTACTGACCAGAGGGACGGTATTCAGTTAATAGCACAATTAATAGCACTCTATTAACTACTGACCAGAGGGACGGTAGCCAATTAATAGTACTCTATTAACTACTGACCAGAAGGACTACCGTCCCTCTGGTCAGTAGTTAATAGAGTGACTATTAATTGACCGTCCCTCTGGTCAGTAGTTAATAGAGTACTATTAATTGGCTACCGTCCCTCTGGTCAGTTTCCAAATCAGGGACAGTCTCAGTATTTTACTATGAATACGTGTGTATTAAGGACGATAAATATGAGTGAAAATTGACAATAATAAGATCTTGTTCACGTGACCCGCGGTTCTGTATATAAACACATTGTGCCACATGAAATAGCTGAACCAAATAAAGTGGTCTGTAAAAATGTTACGACCGAAGCTACCTCACGCTAAGTGATGGACTTTTGTCAGTATATATAAGCATAGCTACTCTCGTTGGCTGTAGGTCGGCCTGTAGTAACATATCGTGCACATAACCAGAAGCGCTGACCGTCGGGACTGTTGCGTGGATCACTATATAGCTTGCAAATAGTAGTGTGAATCATTAAGAATAAGCTCGCGCACTATTCACAACACTTTCACGCGACAGTTGTAAGAACGATAGATATGAATGAATGTTGTCACGGAAATAGCAGTGCCCTTGGAATACGCCACTGCAGATATACGAGTACGTTATTATAAACGTTGTGCACGTATCGTTCAATAGATGCCTACCTGTGTACGTCAGCTTTCTGCTGTTTAAAGTTGTCCTTATAGACGTGTTTAGTAAACACTATTAAACCTGGTTGTGCGATACGATTTTCGAATTTATTTCTTGATAACTGAACCAGTCCTGTTTTATTAAAGTGATCACTGAAAAAAAACACTACTAACGTTTCAAAGTGGAGCGCTGTAAAATATGCTTATCAGGACTGAGTGTGGTCTAGTAGTTAGCGTGCCGGGCTGTGGATCAATGTGATCATAATTCGTTGGCGTAACAACATCGTTCGAAACATCGTCCAGGCCGTCGGTACATTATAAGAGTAATGATTAAGTCCTACTATTCAATTAGATTTATCCAAGAGTTGGCGGTGGGTGCTGATGATTAGCTGCTTTCCTAGTGTGTCTCTTCAGCCCTAGGGACGACTAGCGATAACAAACACAATGATATTGTGGTTAGGTTAGGTTAGGTTAGTCTCTTAGCTACATCCAGGTCCATATCTTCTCCCCCTTTTCTAGTAGTGGTTGAACCGTTTCTATTAAGATATATATATTATGAAGGGAGGTTGAAATATTTCGTCTAACAGCAAACTTGGGGTTGAACGGAGAGAGAAGTTCTTCTAGTCGGAGTGTAAAAATCATTGATTTACTTGTTTACAGAGCTGTGACGTCACAGCTCGTCACTTTACTTAGTTATTTATGTCTGTTTCTAAAAATAACCTTTTTTCCCCTTTTTTACACGGACATGCTAAACACTACTGTTTGTAAACGTATTTTTTAAATGCACATGATATGTCAGCATGACATATTTATATTGGATATTTAAAAAAATAACTAATTTAGAACCAATAAGAGGGCAATGTCCCCCCCCCCCTTGTAGAACTGTGGTAGTAAAAAAACTTAAGGATCTTACTAAAAAATAAACGCCTCCTTAAATTGGCTGAAAACGTGTCGCTAGTAAGAGCATGATTGTTGTGCAAAGAACATGTACCTAATATTAGGACAATTTCTAGCTTCAACGCTGATTATGGTGTTAAAAGTACAAGTCTGTGGAAGAGTAGTCACCTGTGTTCTCTTTCATCAAAAAGATCAGCTGATAATCAGTTGGGGTTTCAAGTACAAGTGTTGATCTCTTGTTTTCTGATTAAATCTCACAACTGTCGTCTTTTTTTAACGGAAGGTGTAAACTAATTTGCCCGTAGGTGTGTTTTTGCTGACATTACACAATCCTCTTGGGTTCTCCCTTTTCCTAACCCTGAACCACAGAACAGCCTCCGCCTTCCAGCACCAGAGGTCACAATCGCGTCCTCCCTATAGAAACCGGTCTTTCAGTCCAATCACAAAACACTTGCATGTTCGGTGTAGGCGTGGAATAAAAATTACGGCGCACGCGCATAACTGGAAGTCTTCGGCAGCTGCGCACGATTTTAGTAGAGCGCCGCGAAGCGTTTGTATTGTGTACCGAGTGGACGGACAAATTATCGAAATGGTGTTTCTGATAGCGAGTTCACTTAGGTTTACCGATATGATGAAGTACAACATAGGCTTTCAGTTGGTGTTAAGGAAATACTCGAATGGCAATAGATGTACTGAATAAAGAATGACATCCTATGAGGACTATTTTTCAAATACTATCGTTTTCTTCCTGTCTACAGCAGTCGCAGACAGAGTCATAAGGAAACCATTCTTTCTGACGCAGCACAACGCTGCCGCAGCCCCGCTTCATGGGTGGTGATGGGGCCGTGGTTCTTCGGTAGCTGCCCGTTATTGAACATCAGCAGATCGAGATTCGCCCGAGTTATTCTTTTCCTCTTGATATCAAGTAACCTACAAGCGTCAGGTAAGCAACGAATTTGTCCAAATCATCAACAGTAGACTAGAGGAAGCGTCACAGAGTTATATTAAACATAATGTAGATGTCAAAGGTTAGTAATAGAAACTTTGTCGAGTCTCTGGTATTGTTTCATGATATACAATTTGAGGGTAAGTCTAATAAGTGGCATGGTAATTAGTGTTCAACACTCGTGGTTTAGCATTGTACTTTATAGTTGAGCTCGGTTGACTTGTATAGGAACTGTAAATTGTATTACTATATTAATTTTTCTGGGGGGCATGCCCCCAGACCCCCTATACTGATACTTTCAATCTCTCGTTGTAAAATCTACATGTCTAATCGAGCACCCCCACTTCCCAACTCCTTCCTACACCACTGTTTGAGTTTATTTATAAACTTTCATTAAGTTAGGTAGAACAGTTTGCCGAAAAGACCTGAGTGGAGGCTATAAGACTTGCTTATATTCACGGGAAGGCTTTACCTACCGCAGTATAAACATACCACATCCATTTAAAAAAAAAGTCCTATTTTGTTAACGTTTTCATGAATATGATTGAATTATATGAACGTTATTATTCAGAGAGTTTGTCTTTTACAAGTTATAAGTAACTAACGAGATATAGATTTAAGTACTTCTAGACGGAATTCATTTAGTTCGGATTTATATAATCAGCTCATTTCTAAACATATTTACTGTTAAAACAAACGTGACAGTGCTACTGATACCGTTGTTTAGTTATTTCATATTTATTCGTTTTGATAAATTCATCATGGTAGTACTAATATTAAAAACAGTCTAAAGTCAGTCTCCTTATGTAATTTATCAAAACGGATTAAGACTAACCAGATTATTTTACCCTATGTGTAGCCACCATGTTAGTGAGGAGAACAGATTATGTTACCCTATGGGTAACCATCATGTTAGTGAGGAGAACAGATTATTTTACCCTATGGTTAGCCACCATGTTAGTGAGGAGAACAGATTATTTTATCCTATGGGTAGCCATCATGTTAGTGAGGAGAACAGATTATGTTACCCTATGGGTAGCCACCATGTTAGTGAGGAGAACAGATTATGTTACCCTATGGGTAGCCACCATGTTAGTGAGGAGAACAGATTATGTTACCCTATGGGTAGCCACCATGTTAGTGAGGAGAACAGATTATGTTACCCTATGGGT
>NW_013675542.1:0-13488 GCF_000517525.1 Limulus polyphemus
TTGGTAAGACTGTTACTAATGTTTAACTGCAGTACAAGTACAATCACTTGGTAAGACTGTTACTAATGTTTAACTGCAGTACAATTACAATCACTTGGTAAGACTGTTACTAATGTTTAACTGCAGTACAATTACAATCACTTGGTAAGACTGTTCCTAATGTTTAACTGCAGTACAATTACAATCACTTGCTAAGACTGTTCCTAATGTTTAACTGCAGTACAATTACAATCACTTGGTAAGACTGTTACTAATGTTTAACTGCAGTACAATTACAATCACTTGGTAAGACTGTCCCTGATATTTAACAACAGTACAAATTACAAGGATGATCACTTGTCAGTGATGTCCCTAATGTGTAACTGTAGTAGATGGTCTAAACATTTAGCATGAAATTAAAAAAAAGAAAATAGGACAGATTTCATTCAACAGATTTGAATTTCTTTTCACCAGATGTGTGTGGCTTACTTTGATCAAGAACCTAAGAAGTTAATCTAAAAGTAGGCTTACAGTTACTGAATTACAGTTAATAAGCTTTTATTCTTCACAAGGTTTCTGTGTGTAATGTAGAATATATTAACATTGTCTGTCAACTGATATCAGTAACAGCGAGAAAGGATGATATTGTAAGTTGTCTGTCAACTTGATTTTCCTTTTTAGATGGTACTGATATCACTTCATGTATTTTGATATTTCTTGGTTCGTTTCACTAGAATGACTCAAATTTGAAAAATTAAAGAGTCCAGATATAACAGTAAAACTCATTCCAAATTAGCATCATTAATTTAATTCACTTCAAAATGTTTATTAAGTAACTAGCTGTCATAATTAGACTTGTTCCAAAGTAGTAGTATTAATTCACTTTGAAATGTCTATTAAAACTGTTAATTCATTTCAAGATGTTTGTAACTGTGTATAAAACTTTGCTGTATTCTTCTACAGATTTGAAGAAGTCCATGGAGGAGCAGTTAAAGTGATATTGACATGAACTACTAATAATATAAGTAGTTGGATAAAAAATAGTCTATACTTTCTAGAAAATAGTAAGTGAGATAAAATGTAGAAAAAGATATAGTTAGTACTTTTATGTCAGACAATTTTATTAGACAGAGTGATTATGAATTGTTTTTCTTGTTGGGTTTAGTGTGGATGTAAAGTTTGTGTTGATATTACCATCATCAACCTAATCATAGTGAGAAGAAACCATGTGATTTTGGTTGGTTACTGTGTTAGATGTGTTATCTCAAGGATTCTCAACAAAGAAGAGAAGTCCAGGCCTGCAAAAGTTGAGTTTCATGGATCTCATATGCAGGTGTGTTTTCCATTGAGTATGATGGTTGGGCTAAAAAAATAAGACAGGACACAAAAATTTACAATCTGTAGTTTAAATCTTGATAGAAAAAAAAAGAACAAAGTCCTATTACACAATGGAGGACAAGTGGTGGGCACAGCACAGATGGCACATTGTGTAGCTTTGGGCTTAACAACAAACAAAAATACATAAAGTGTCCATAAGTTAATATTTAACATGATAGGTTACCCCTCAACTTTACAAACTAACAACAGTAACAATGTGTACTTTAACTTGGGACCGACCTCGTAACCATTTTGTTCTTGTTATAGTTTTCATGCTATAACTTAAATTAGTAAGCAAATGTTAACAAAATTTGGCAGTTTATCAGTAAACATTACAATGCTTTCATATGCAAAATATCTAATTTTGTTTTTAAGGTTTTTAAAGCAATGTTTCTCTCATGCCTTTTTTTTTCTCTTCACATGTTGCCTATCCAACATGCAAAGTAATTTTCATTTTAAGATTAAAAATACTTTTAGGCAACAGAAAATTTTTAAATTCCACATGCAAAATCTTTATACTGTCCGGATAGTTATTAAACATTTCTTAAGAAAAAACGTTATATTTTATCTGTTATTTTCAGTAATTAATCTCTGTATGGATTTGGTAAATTTGACTGATCTTGTAACCACCATAAAACATTAGGAAATAAACATAAATTATGCCTCTTTCATTCTAGAATGAACACAAATTATAACACGAAAACAAAAATGTTTAGACGAAATAGCTTACATCTGATAACATTATACATTTATATATATTTATTATTTTTATTATACTGACCTTTCACCCGTGCCTAGCTAACAATACAGAAGTTATAACGAAGTGGCTCACGTGCACTCATGTTACAGTATCAAATAACATAAATGTGACCTTTGGTCTGTACAAAGTAACTTGTCTTGGCTGTATTTTAGTCAACTAGTATTTTGTAAAATACAGTCACATTTCAATTATTATACATTATATATGTATATAGATTATTGCTATTTTGAAATAAGTTCTTAAAGTTATTTTTCCTAAAAACATAGAACAGTAATTAAAGAAGTAAAGCAAACAATTATCTCTTCTAGTTACAACCTTTGTACTCGATTGCTGCTTGATGTAGGTTGCTAAGCCTTTAAAAATTTTGCATGTGGAGGATATGAAACAAAATATTTTTTTAGGTTTTTATATATATCCATTTGAATAACTCAAAAATTTATAAATTACTGCATTAATACCATAGAATTCAACTATAATTATCAAGCTTAGGTATCTTATAAAGGCTGAGAAAACCACTAGGGGGACACTCTGAGCTTCTAATTGGTTATTCATGTCATATATAGAAGTAAGTGTATATAAGGGAGCATTTCCAAAAATGGAAGGAGATGAGTGGGGTGCCACTATGTTTGATCTATTACGTGAACAATATCTTAGCAAATAGAAAAGATAAGACCTTCCTATTTTATATTCTAGCTTGTCAATATCTGTAATTTCAGTTTCTAATTCGTATGAAACAATAATCTTAGTATTTTGACTTCACAAACATCTAATTTGAACAAGTGCTGCATTGAACATACCACGTGACACACAAAAATGGATGTTTATGTGTTTTTAATATTTACTTTTAAATTAATAAATTGAGTAAAATATAGTTCTAAAATTTTAATTATTATCTACAGTTTGATACCAAACTTATTGACATAAATTCATGAAATAGTAGTTCAGTAAAATTTTTAATGTGAGTCAACAAATGAGATGACATGGCCTTTCACCTGTGACCCATCTCGAATGGGTTAAATAAAGCCTAGACTCCAGTCTCCTGTGGGACAAGTTATACAATGTTCGCTCACTGGCAAACTTAAATGCTTAACTTAAGTATAGGCAAAAGCCAAACATCACCCTTACAGACAAAAGTGAAAGTTAGCTTTAAAATTAAGAGAGAACTTGAAGACTTTTCAGAAAGTAAAACTACATAATATAAAATCGTGTTACTGGAAAGTAAAAATAAAAACTTTAAGAGGTTTCACATACAAGTGAAAGTTACAGAAACACTGCATGGGACTCAAGTGAAAGATTACTAAAGTCCTTGTAAAATCTGTTAAAATCTAGGAAAATTCTGGTAAAATAGTGTGGAAATTCTGCTCTCTCAAGTCCCATAACTGTTTGCAATATAACAATAAACCCTGACACGATAAAATGGTGATTTGTGCCTGATAGATCAGGTGGCCAACAGGTTGTGTAGATAACAGATTAGTTTGACATGCTCATTAAATATCACATTTTTATTCCTGTAAGAGAACCAGACAAGAAATCACTCAATCTCCACTTGATCCAATTAGATCCTGGGGAAAATTAAAATTAGAAACTCTCTTGAGCAATGTCATGTTCTGATTTTAGGAATTATGGTGAAAAAAATAAAATATATTTAGTAAACTTTAAGTTAAAAGAGTGGAAACATGTAGTACAGTCCAGTACTATAGACATTACTCTATCCAGGGTCGTAAGAGACCATGTGGTTCTTGGCTGGTTGTTGTGTTCAACTTCTTTGTCCACATGAACAAATGTTTCCTCTTTCAAAGAAAGATTATATATATAAGTATTATTGTGTGTTAATTTTGTGAGACTAATATTATTTTTATTTTACTTTGTCAGTCTGACTAATGAAATTTTAAATCATAACACACAATGCTGTCATAAAATTTAACTTCATAAAGTTTGTGTTTCAGTGAATTAAATTGTGGATTGAAATGAATTCTGTTTAAAGAGTTGGTTTCCATAGAATTACAATTATTTTTAATTATTACATCTGCAGTTAAGTTACGTATTACACAATTCGTTTTTAAAATTGTGCACACACTAATTGTTTATTTGATGTAATTACAAGTTTAAAATGTCCCTGTAACTGTTTTTATTAAAGATAGTATTTTTTAAAATTTATAAATTTCTTTTCAGTTTATTAACTACATTTAACTTTTCCCAAAGATATTGTAGGCATATTTAAAAACAAAACAAAATTAACACTGTGACTACATAGTAGTAAGATGTAAGTTAAGCATCTCATAATACATTTTGTTTACTTGTCTCTGTGTATTTCTTTGGAAAGTAGATTTTTTTAATGTGTTTTCGTTATTATAAAGTATAAAAAGTTTGTATCACAAAATTAGTTCTTTACCAAATATTAAGTATGAGAGAATGTTTTATGTGTAGTTGTTATATATACTATAAAATGTACTGGTAATAACCGTCCAGTATCAATGTTATTTTGTTTACTGTGGTGTGTCATTTAGAACCAAATCCTATAAGCTTGATGTAAACTACAAACCAGTATGCTAGTAAAATGTAGTAAAGTTTTCTCTTAACAACAACTCCTAAGATTATTATTTAAATATATTATTTTTCTGTTAGTAATTAGGAAATTCTAGTATTCAAATACAGGTATAGAACCCCCAATCAAGCAAGCTTGGGATATTAGGCTAGCCGGTTTTGGGGATTTTCCACATTTCAGATCTCTGTACTAAGCTATCTGTATATATAAATACACGTCTCAGAATTATACTATAGTACAGTCATAAGAAATAATATACAAAGGTTTTACTAAAATGTACAAATTAAAAAAAATATATATATATATATAGTAAAATACTCAGGTATACACCAATGTAATTTCCTTTTTTGCACACTAACAAGGTATGGTGTCTTATCTTATTCTTGGAGACTACATGTTACTTGAAGTTGATCATCAGTTGTAGTTACAACATATCAGTCTACAATTTGTTTGAACATGTTTTGCAATTTTATTTGCTTCATATAGTTTGGCTTTTCTCTAACAACACGTTTTATATCCTGTACAACCACATTATGTGTTGCTCACTTATGACACTCTTTGATCCAGTCCATGAATTAATACACCTCTCAGTTGAAATTTGAGGGGAACATGAAAACCACTGGAATCTGCAATAGTATTATCTTCATTGTATGGAAAGCCCACAGCTTATGCCATCTATTTCACAAAATTTCCTAGGGTACAGAACATGAAAACCACTGGAATCTGCAATAGTATTATCTTCATTGTATGGAAACAGTATAGAAAGCCCACAGCTTATGCCATCTATTTCACAAAATTTCCTAGGGTACAGAACATGAAAACCACTGGAATCTGCAATAGTATTATCTTCATTGTATAGAAAGCCCACAGCTTATGCCATCTATTTCAAAAAATTTCCTAGGGTACATTATCCTATGACTTTTTAGCACTCCATATCACATCCTTAATATTAAATTCTTTATGGAATGCCTTCCCATGCCATTGTTGCATGCATTAAGCATTTTATGCATGAATTTGTCCTTGTATCCACACTTGAATACCCTGATCCATGGGTTGTATTTGGGATGTACAATTAGGAGGCAAATAAATTGCAAAAACATTGTCTTTTATGAGTAGTTCTGCAGCTGGGTGTGCAGAACAATTATCCAGCTGTAACACCATCTTGCAGTCATCAGGGATCCTGACAGCCTGACAATGAACCCAAGCTTTAGCTAAGAAAAGGTTTTTAAACCACTTAATAAATATCGACAACATAATCCATGCTCTCATGATGTCAGAAAACCATGTAGGTTCAAAAAGTCTGAATATAAAATGATAAAAATCCTGTAACCCAAGTGCTGTTGAAAGATGGACCTTTCTTCAGGGGCATGATCTTTTATTGTCCTTGTAATGTACTGGGAAAACCTTGATCCCATTAAAGGCCCTTTGCTTCTTACTCCTTCCAATAATTAAGAATGCACATTTGTATGTACCAGACTTATTTGCACAAGAGAGAATGGTAAGTTATTCCTAAGAGTCTTTGAAACCTGTTGGTGCTGTCTCTTCTGCTGTTATGTAGGTTTTCCTGGGAATGTACCTCCAAAATAGTGATGTCTAATCCTCATTATACATTTTATCTGGCATTAATTCTTCATCTAAAACAATTTTTCCAAGTTCTTCTATAAATGCCTCAACAGCTTCATTGTTGGCCAAGGCTTTTCCCCACACATTTTCAGCAAATGTAGGCCATCACATTTCTTAAACTTATTGTACCATTTGGACAAATACTTGCACAGAGTTGTTAGGACTAACTCCTCGTGAAACAACTTTGCTTGTGCAATGATAACAGTATGAACCAATGGAAACTTCTCACTTCATTGTTGTCTGATCCATTGTAAAAACACTTTATCCAAGTCAACTATCTTTGAATGATGCAGTGTTTTCCCGTTATCCATTAGATGTGGTTCATCACTGTTGGCATAAGTCTTAAGTAACCGTTCCTTTTGTTTCTTGAGGTCATAGATCGTCAATGTTCCAACACCATACTCATCACTTAACTTCTTCACTGAAGTTCCCTTATCCATTTTTCATCAATAGCTCAACTTTTTTTGCTTTATACTTAGAAAAAAATGCTTCCTCTTCACTCTCCCAACATCCATGAAACTAACTGTTGGACTTTTCAACATTTTTGAGGACAAAATAGGTAAATGAAATATTGAAACAGTTCACTAGAAAACATGCACAACATAGAGAATACAGTAAAGTGAAGCAAGAAATAGATGCAGCATTTAAAGTGCCACACATGCTTTGTGGTAAACTGGAAAACCATTAACAGGTCCCAAATTTAAATATGATAATTCTGAGGTTTCCAGATTTCAGGTCCTTCTGAATTTCTGGATGCCAGATTAGGGACCCTATATCTATATAATGAAAGTAAAATTATGTGTAATGTATGTTTTCTGTACTAGTGTTCATCGATGTCATCAACTTATCCTCTTTGATGTCATCTTAGTATATATTGTATACAAGTCTTCCCACATTTGACTTATCCGTGTCTTTGTTGTTTTCAGCAATTTCTGTATGTAAATAGTCTCTGTTCAGTAACAGACATCTGGTTAAGTGTATATAGATTTGACCATCACTCTTATAATGCCATAAGGCCTCCAATCTACATTTGGCACACTAATTGCTAGACCAAACCTAGCCTTATTGTGTGTAAGATGTTAGTTAAGTACATTAATCACTAGACCACACCTGGACTTTCTGTGTGTAATCCGTCACAGTTCAGCAAACTAATCTTTAGACCACACCAGATCATGCTGGATTGTTTTATGTGGTATGTAACATATATAATATGTATGTTACTGCAGTATGTATTTATAAAAATATTTAGTAGTTTTTGTTTTATCCTTGTTTATAGAATCAGTGTTTAACAAATGTATACAATGTAAACTGTTCTTACCATTTCAATTAGTTGTAGAATTCTGTGAATTGATTTGTGATTGAACATCTGTTGGAGGTGTCTCTTCAAGTGAAGATAGTACTTTTACTGTTGTAAAAGATACAGTGCCTTAGCCAGGTATTAAACATATTTGAATTTCTATTTTTTACATGTTCATTGCAATAAGAATGAGAAATATTTGTTCTATCTAAAACATAAATGTTTTTGAAACATCTGTATTATGGGGTGATTCCATCCAAAAACACCAAAATTGAACTATGTAAGTAACATTTTTATAACCAGTTAGACAATTCTTTCACTGATACAGCAGTTTTAACTGCCCCAATATTTGTTGTATTATATTCTTCCAAGAAACTTAAGTCAGACCATTACTTTTAACCTCTAGTATAAAGAAAGACTTGTAATAACTGCAGGTAAATAGCTTTCCTTGTTTTGATCACAGTTTATGATACTTTTTGATATAGCTTTTAATATTTAATTTATGAATATAGCAAATGTACAGTATTTACAGACTGTACTAAAAATAATTTTAGTGTTATATACCTTTTATACAGCTAATTTCAATGTCAGTATTAATATTTGTTTGAATTGATGAGACTGTACTGTTGGAAATACAGGTTTAACATGTGGTGTTTGCTATATAATAAATCATCAGAAAAGCAGAACAGGATTTTCGTCCATTTAAATACTTTATTGAAAATTATAACTATTTTTGTTCCTTAAAATTTTGTTGTATAGAACTGTGCATTTGTTGGTAAAATGTGTATGAGTTTCACTCTTAGAAATGACTAAAACAATTTTGCTGTAGCCATAAACCTATGTATTTGTTCCAGTTATAAAATATAGTAAAATAAAATCACTTTGTATACATGTTGATTTAAATCGTTTTTGGTGTAAAAATTGATAAAATCAGGTTACTCTGAACATATACATGTATATATAAACCGTGATTTATAGATCATGTCTCAATGTAGAAGTTAATAAAATAATGTCCTTTCAGACATGTACCTATACATTTTGATTTGTAAATCATGTTTCATTGAAATTAGTGAAACCAGATCACTGAACACATACATACATACATATACCTTGATTTGTAGGTCATGTTTTGTAGAGGGTCATAAAATAACATCCTTTTGGACATGTACATTTTTATACACCTTGATTTGTAGAAGTTATTGAAGTCAGATCACCTTGTATATCTCACCATAATGTTTAATTATAGAAGTAATTTTTACAGGTCTCTCAGTTGTAGATGTTAGACTTTATTGAAGTCAGATCACCTTGTATATCTCACCATAATGTTTAATTATAGAAGTAATTTTTACAGGTCTCTCAGTTGTAGATGTTAGACTTTATTGAAGTCAGATCACCTTGTATATCTCACCATAATGTTTAATTATAAAAGTAATTTTTTAGGTCTCTCAGTTGTAGATGTTAAAAACATAATTCATTATAAACAAATTAGTGTCGATATGTATGTGTGTATACTCTTTTTCAAATCATTGCTGTGGGTGTTTATAGTGTAGTTACTTGTTTAATTTCATGGTAAGTTGTTCAAGTTATTACAAAATTCAGCTTAGTTACTGAATATTTTTATGCAATATAAAACTTGTGTATGGAAATAAACTGATTTTAAAATTAATTAATTTATTTATTAATTAGTATTAATTTATTTTTAACCAAAGGTTTATACTTTGGAATGGAAAATTTTTTATATGAAAGTAGTTAGAAAGTATAATTTTGTGAAAATATGTTTATTTCAAATTTGTCTGGTGAAAATGATGAAATAATGTGAAATAAATGGAAGCACAATTTACTCTCAATACAAAATTAAATTTGTCTTCCATTTTTGTGTATTTAATATAAGTAATTTTTTTATTGTTCACATATTAAAGAAAGTTTAAGTCATTACAATGTTGTAATATTGTTATATTGGGGTTGTTGTATAGAGTGAAGAAATATGTATCATTGCTATGTACGATTTCACAACGAGATGGGATACAAAAGGGTGGGTATTCATTACAGTATTTATGTTCATAATCATTGGTACTATGATGATAACAGAAAACTTGTGTTATTTTTATCTGGCTTGGGATACTTCTGTAGTATTAATTGTTGCTGTTTATGTTTCAGGTATCTTTTTTTTTTCATGTTAAATGTAGTGTAATTTTTAGATCAACAATAAAAAGGTAATTTAAAACCATGGCTTCAACATAAAAATGTATACCAACATTATCCGTTAATATAATGTTCAGTACTCTTAAATTATAAAAAGTATTGAGTACATGAAGTTAAAATAATTTTGTAGCCTCACCATGTTGTTACATTCCATGACATGGCATATCTTGTCATGCTCTATCCTAAGACTGTCATATCCAAAACACACCACTCCTACCTGAAGGCCTTCCATAATCCAGCTAGTGTTCCATTGTCGAACAACTGTTCAAATATTCTGATCCCACAGATATCCATAAGCACTGTGTCTGGCAACTTGCTCAGATTGTCTTCATATGGAATAGTATGAGCAGTCACTTCATTATTCATCTGCTTGCGGTATATAATGGTTAAACAGGGGGGGGGGGTGTTAGAAGCCTTACCTTGGTAAACCAATGCCCTGTTGCCAGACAGAGATTCTTCTTCATTATGTTGCATGGAACATGATAGGCATTTGCACATATTTCACCTGATAAAGACACTGTAATGTTACCTACTTGTCTCAAAAGTGATCAGTTTTCGGTAGCATCACTACCTATGAAATAATGAACAATGTCAAAATGTAGTTTTAATACAAGCTGTTCCTCTACATCTCAAGATGCAGAACTCTGTTCCACCTAAGTTTAACTACTACATTGAGTTTTTGCACATCACTTTGACGGTAACAAAGCATGAGAATAGTTATTGGTGCAATAGGACTTTTTTATCCTTTTAAACTGCTCTTCATTAGATGAATCTTTTAATGTGTGTCAAGTTTGGATTAATGTCAGATCTTACACTTTTCACAAACATGGAAAAACCCTCCAATTAACAATTTGACCTTTTTTACAGTTACTCTAACATTCAGGCTTTATCATTGGTAAAAAAACAAACTAGTTTAAGTTGTTATTATTAACTTCTGATCAGAGCAAGCTACGTATGTACCAAGAGAAAACTAAAAATCAACCTGGATATCAGTGTTGCTAAGTAGATATACTTATCTTATGTTCCCATATTAGAATGCATTGTTTCATCAGTTGGTTACCCTCGTTGTTAGTAATATTTTCTAAGAACCAGCAAATAAAATATTTGTGTCACTCTACCTAATTAGACTTTTTAGAAATACACCTCACCTCTAAATATGGTATTACAATACTGCATTCAAACTTAACATGCTTTATAAATTTTATATTTGATCTCTACCAAAAAGGTCCATCTACTGTAGATCCTAAAAATCCAAAGATCATATTGTCAGCATGTGCATAGATGGATAACTGTTATGTTGAGTGTTCATGTATTAGATGATCAAATAGAACCTTGTCATATATTCACTCAATGAACTTTTGAAGGATACAACTAGAGACAGAAAAAATAAAAACACCTAAAATGTAGGTGTAAAAAGGTGTCCAGTGATTGCCTGAAACCTGGGTCGTCAATAACTAGCCCTGGCCCCCAGGGTCAGTAATATCATCGGGCCCCCTTTCATTTAAATTTATTAATTTTTGCTGATTTTTTCATAAAAGAAATTTAGGTGGCAAATTTCTTCATGAATCCAGGAAAAAGTAGTATGCATTCCTATTGAGCCCCTCAACAGACTCCGGGCCAGCTGCCCCCCCCCCCCTCTCTCATCAGCCCTGCCTGAAACACCTTGCTCAATTGAGTTCAATCCTTATTGTTTGTATGTGATTTATATGTAAGTTTTTATACAGTGTACTGCAGTAACAGGGATATGACTTCCCTGTACAAGGCCAGATAGAATATTAGAAAATGTAAAAAACAGACAGGGCTCAAAGATGAACTTTACTAACCCGAAAAGAACACACAATTCATCTGCAACTTTGGTGCACCTGAAGTAAAAAAAGTACAACATATTTACAGGTCACTTCACCAAAATACATAACACTGGATTTGGTATAAGCATTTCCAATCTTTGCACTGAGTTAGACTACCTGAAGATAATGGACATTGAAACATAGAGGTGAACACCATAACTGAACCTTCCTCAACAAGGTGGAAACAGTATAGAAGAAAACAAGAACTGGCTGACCCCTTCAAAGAAGGAACAGTTTAGGATAAAATACGTTTTTTGAATGAATGTTATTTTAATATTTCCAGCAGGATTTTCAGATTTGTAACTAAATTGATCACTATGCATATTACAAACACAAAGTATAATTTATTCATTTTTTTGACTTCTACTTCATTCAAGCTGATTTTAAAAGGTAGGTATCTACGTACTAAATAGAATACTTTTTATAAGTTGTTATTGAATACTGTATGCCTCAACTAAAATTAACATTAAGCAATTAATGTGATTCAAACTCAAACAGTCATTGTGTTAATGTATAAAACTAGAGTTTAAAATCTAAAGGAATTTTTTAATTGTTTGAAAGGTAAGTTAAGATCTAACTTTTCCAGCGGATTAAATTCAGTTATTGTACGTTTACTAACCAAATGTGCACGGGCTTGGTCTGTTGGACCAACCCTATATTGGAGAAGGAATATTGTCTAATTCCAAATTAACTATGTGTATCTGCATTTAATGTGGGAAGTTTTAGTGAAATGTAAGTCTGTTTTATACAAAAAAAGAAAAAAAACGGATGAGTTATAAAGGTAGCTGTATTCGGGATGTGTGTATAAATTGATGTCAGTCACACACAGAATCTCACAAGTCATGGTGCAAGGTGATGTTGATATGGAGAATAAAAATATTTTTGTCAATCATACAATTTGTATATTGCATATACATAAGCTCCAAGATGCATATCTACAGTTTTTCTGTATTCCTGTAATTCTATCTAGTAGTTACTCTCCTTTACCATTAGCTCTTCCTAAATCAGTAATGTATTGTTACGTCTCTGTGTTCGTTTGTTAATTTTCCGTAGAAATTATATCCGGGAAACTTCTGCAATACAAGTCCTTTCTTAAATAAAGCTAGTTTATTCTTTCTCAATTCAACTTTGTAATAGACTTAATTTCCACAGTCACTTTAACTTGAACACACGCTATAATTCACAACGAACGATTGACGCACTTCCTTACGGTGGTTATCGTGTCTATAACTTCAATCTCCCTCTCTGCTACTCCAGTTCCGAATGATCCTCTCCTTTGTCTCGCGCGCTTATATACAATAAAAAAACGCACGCGTCTTCGCGAATCTTCTAGACACTCGTCACGTGACTTCCACTGTCGTAACAGTATGGTAAAATGAATATTTGGTAATTATCACATCCAATACATACCATGTTGAATGTCACTTTATAAAAGGTTATGGCTTCCAAACTTTAACCCCCACCTTTACAAGTTAAATTTGAGGAAAGGATCTAATTATCCCTTCACTAAACATCTGAAGGGTGGAGGCATGATTTTTTTCATCTTCCTTCTGCTCTAAGCAACCAAACCATCCACTGCTAATCTCATTGGCCAGAATTTCTATATTCTGCTGAATATTAAGTTCCTCCTCATACTTTGTTTCACCTTAGTGATGACAACTTTGCTCAGGCTGTTTAAGCACAGTGGTGCAGGTGTGAAGGGGGGCGAAAATTTACCTCTGGCCTATAATGCCTATTAATTAATAATTATGCCCTCCTCTACGTTCGTTATTTGTGTGTATTAAGCTTGCAGTTTTAACTTTTAAAAGCCGCCTACTGACATACAGTGAGACCGAATTGAAGTACAGAAGTAAATTAC
>NW_013675542.1:13509-17128 GCF_000517525.1 Limulus polyphemus
CCTAATGTAGTGGTTTGTAATTATATTGGATGATTGTAAATCATGTCTTACCCCAACTAATGTACTAGACCCCTAGGTCCATCATCATATAAATTGTAGCCTATATTATAGGCATACTTATACTAACTATTAAACTAGGCATCTGATGACTAAGTTAATAGATCTAGCTGTAACATTTTGTTACGACAGCGGAAGTCGCGCGATGCTTGGAGCATGCGCTGGAGTTCTAGAAAGATCGTGACTGTTCCTCGCAACTCTAAGCTTTTCTAGGCATGCTATGTTCTCGTATATAAGCCGGCAAATGAAGTGACGGCGGAGGGAGATAATTGCAGACAGAGAGATATAGAGACAGATAATCGAGTCAAGCCGTAAGTAAGGTGCGTGAATCGTTGTGAATTCTAGCGTGTGTACATGTTAAAGTGACTGTGGAAATTAAGTGTATTCCCAAGTTGTATTGAGAAAGAATAAACTCGTTTTATTTAAGAAAGGACTTGTATTGTTGAAGTTTTTCGGAAAGAATTTCTACGGAAAATTAACAAACGACCAGAGACGTAACAATTTGTTCTAAAGGTTAGGCCTAATAAATCTAAATATAGAATTGATGAGGCAGGGTTATATCTAGATCTGGGTAGATTCAATACAAGGTACTTTCAATCTATGCCTCCAAATCTAAGGTCTAGTTTAGATGTATAAAACTAAATCTCTGTAATTATTATTACATCTAGATCCAAACCTAAGACTAAAAAAGATGGAAATAACAGGTCTAACATTAACGCTAGATCTAGTTGTACTGGTGACTTAATCTAGGAACTGTAATCTAACACCACTAATTAGTTAGTCTATATTTAAATTTTCTCATTCTATCAAAACCTTTAATATTAAATATAGCCTTTGAGCCTCTAGACTTATGTTATAATTACACCCTTCTCCACAGTGTGTGTAATTTTCATTCGAACAATTTCAGACTTGTCTCCTGTAGTGTTCGTGTAGTTAAACCTATCGAGTTTTTAAATGTGATTTAGCAACTGCCAGTGATTTATATGGTGCTCATAAAGCATGATTTACCAGCATATACACTCATCTGCATTGATTTTCTTACTGTTTTGTCATGTTAATTATCATGAGTATGGATGGTCTAAATAATGGCAGTTAAAGTGAAACCAGGTCCAAATGTGCCTAACCAGTCCTGAGTTGCAACTATAGTTGTATAATTTAAATATAATTTATGGTTAGGAACTTAGGAAAGTAGAATGCTTCCTTTCATCTGACAATTTGCATGTTGCAACTAAATAGTGTAGTCAGTATTTATCAATTTATTCTTTTAGCCCATTATGTCGAAAAATAAAGTGTGGCCCAGGGACTCAAAAGACGTGCACAATTTGCAGCTTCGATGGTGGACTCAAGCAAATTGATGAGAGCTTTCCTTGCTGGAAGTGATGACACCAGTAAGCCAGCATCTATTCCTTTTGATGGCAGCAAAGAGGTCAAAGTGCAAGATTGTGAACATGCTATTTCATTTGAAAAAGAAAACAATGAAAAAACTGTTCTCTGTCCTGTTGAAAGCTACAATAATAATAAACAAGAGGATTCCACTTTGTCAGAAACAAATCCACAGAATAGTGTTGCTAAGCTAAAAGAGGATGACCTAATAAATATCTTAACACACAGGGATATTGGATTTATGAAGTTTGATACAACAGGCTCAGCAGTTGTAACACATGCACATCGCACAGAGATTGTTAAAGTTGGAGCACATGAATTTCAACATAAAGAAGGTCCATTTGATGCCAAAGATAGGCATTCTATGACTGCATTTTGGTTCAAACAACACCTTCTGAATGGACAAGAGGTCAATCGTTCCTGGTTGGCGTATTCACCTCTACATAAATCGGAATACTACTTTTGTTGTCTTTTTTTTTTCATCTACATGTATAACATCTGATAGTCGGTCTGCTTTCAAAACACAAGGTGGATTCTCTAAGTGGAAAAAATTTAAAAGTTAAATGCCCATGAAAAATAGTGACAGTCATCGTGAGTAATTTGCTGCTTGGAAAGAAACTGAGTGCCAAATTCGTTTTCAAATTGGCATTGATGAAGAGCTGCAAAGGCAAATTCAGCAAGAAAAAAATAAATGGAGAGATGTACTGTGACGGTTGCTGGATTGTACATAATATTTAGTTTCTCAGAATCTTGCATTTCGTGGTCATACTGAGGACATAACCTCAAACGAAAACCCTGAAAATTTCCTGTTACTTTTGCAGTTATTAGCAAAGTATGATCCAGTAATGAGAGAGCATTTAGAGCGTGTTAAAAACAAGCAAACGTCAACATCTTATCTTTCTACTGAAATCCAAAATGAGTTTATAAATCTCATGGATTCACATGTGCGAAATTATTGTTTGTCAGCAATTCGTAGAAACAAATACTATGGTATTCTGTTTGATTCCACACCTGATTTAGCCCATCATGAGCAATTGGCCTAAGTGATTCGGTTTGTTGACATTGACCTTAAGACAAGAAAAGTGGAAGTCAAAGAGTCATTTATTGACTTTATACAGATAAAGGAAAAAGACGCTGCCAATATTGAGGGAACAATAAGCATAAAATTAGAAGTGGGTGGAATTTTATTGAGTGATTGTTGTTCACAATGTTATGATAATGCTGCTGTCATGTCAGGTCATCTGTCAAGCGTTCAACAAAGAATTCTGAACAAAAATCCAAAAGCATTGTTTATAAACTGTGACAACCATAGTTTGAACTTAGCATGTCTTCATGCTGCAAGTCAGGAAACAACAGTTATTACCTTTTTTGGTACAACTGAAGCCATTTATAATTTCTTTGCTCATTCCACAACTCGATGGGACGAACTGCAGCAGTAGCTTAAGATCCCTGTCAAGCGTGAATCAGAAACACGGTGGAGTGCAAGAGAAAAGGCAGTAAAAGTTGTACATGAAGAATTGTATGAATTGCTAGGACTGTTTGAGCAATTAAGTCAGAATGGTAACACGGCTGAAACAAAATGAGGTGCCCATAATATTCTGCAACGCATGCTTACATTTGATTTTCTTGTACTTTTGCATTTTGGGAGAATTTTTTTATCATCTATCAATCGAGTGCAGAAACGTCTTCAGGACCCAAAAATGAATTTTAAAGAAGCAGCTGCTGGTCTTGATTCTTTGAAAGAGAAATTGAAAGAAAGTGGGCAAGAATCATTGTGAAACATGGGGATTGACCATTGAAAGAAGAAAAATACGTCGTAAATGAATGCCAGGTGAAAATGCAGCTGATGCTGGATTGACTGCTGAACAGAAAACTTCCTGTTATTTCTGTAATCAAGCGATCAATAACATCCTTCATGATGCGATAAAATTCATCGCTTACTAGATTTAGATTCACGATTTGGATTTCTACTAGATGTGAAAAATATTGTTTTTAGAGATTTCGAAGAGGGAAAATTGACAAGGAAAATGTTCTGACTTAGCAAAGAGCTATACAGGTGATAGTGATGGACCAGAATTGTACAGAGAAATTAAAGACTGTAGCATGTTGATAAGTAAAAGAACACAGACCGATTTTCCTGAACCAATGGTTGTAACTGATTTGATAACATTTATATTTT
>NW_013675542.1:17483-19495 GCF_000517525.1 Limulus polyphemus
CGACTTAGTAACTTGGTAATATTAAGTATTGAAAAAGACGTACATAATACCATAAATTTTGATAGTTTACTTGATGCATTTGCAGCAGCAAAAGTACGAAAGGTTCATGTAATGTAACCATGAATACCAGAATGCTACCTGTACAAGATCTAGTTAAGTATATATACAGTTTTGTAAACTAATAAAATTTGTTATTTGTAAGCTTAAGTAGTATTTTATCAATCTGTTTTATAATCCATGTACACCACAAGTGACATGCTTCTCATATAAAACATAAGTTTCAAAACTGGGGATATAACAGACATTTATTCTGCATGCTTGAAAGATTACTCTAGCTATGTGACTTTGAACAATACTGGATGATATAAATATCAAAATGGTTTACAAATTGTGTAAGTACACCTAGTAGGCTATACTGCATTAGTTCCAGGTTTACAGTTGTGATATCGTGAGATGTTATATTGTGACTTTATTTTAGGCCTGTGTAAGGCGGTAATTAATTCTTTGTTATTGTCATTAAGTAGGTAATGAGTCACAAAGCAAATAAAACATTTCAGAGGTGGGGCGCCAGAAGTGTTTTTGCCCCAGGGTGCTGAGAACCCTTGCTATGCCACTGCTTGAGCACAAGCAAAGTATTGCTGTATGATGTCAACACTTCTACTCTCTTCATGGGAAGACTCCTGGTTAATCAAGGGTACATCATACTTGTGACATGATGGGTAAGGTCAAGCTAGCGAAACTGATCCAACCACCACAGCTGATATCTTAAAATTGTTTAAGGGACATCATCATGAATGCTGGATGGTGACCTAAGCAGCTTGAATTACAAACCATTCCAAGGAGTCTGACCATGGTCATGGTGGTTACCTCTTCATAGTGGCTTTGAACTGGCATTTTTGGTTTACCATGGGAATGGCTAACATAATAAACGATCCTAAGGAATGAGGGTGAGGTTCAGTCATCTTGGTATATAGTCACAACATTAAGCCACGGCATGCTTGTCAAAGTGCTAGAGAGCAATCTTCACTCAACAGAGGAACTTTGGCATTTCTAGGGGGTATCTCAAACACTTTAGTGGAATCAAAAGTATATACCAGCTACTACTACTATGGAGTAAATCCTGGATAGAATGACCATGGTTTGTCTTGATCTAATTAATCTGTGATATTTGCAACAATGAGAGATTCACAAATCTTGTACCTGGAACAACAAGTATAATGATTTTCTGCCAGCTGAATGATAAAACTGTGAGGACAAAAAAAGCAGATGCCTTATTAATCAAACTGAGTGGATGATACTTAGGACAAAGACTAAAATTGATGTGGTGGGAATTGCTGTTGCCTAAGTTAAACTGATTGGAATTCTAAATATATATATTTGGTAGAAATAAAATCACACATTAAAACAATATCAAGTTGTCAATATCACTGGTTGAAAACGTAAGAACAGATATAAGCAAGAGTTCATAGCATAAAGTGAGAACTGTCTTTGAAAGCACGAAAATAATCCACACAAAATATTGTTGACCAGTCACAAAACGATCACTGGCATCAAGATGTATCTGCTTGACTTGAGGCGGTGGTTTTACAGTACAACTATCACAATCAAACAAAAGAATACTGTTATAGCTCTGCTCGTTTGATAATTTCCGGTAGAAATTCTTCCCGAGAAACTTCAACGATACAAGTCTTTTTTTAAATAAAGCTAATTTATTCTTTCTCAATACAACTTTGCAATACACTTAATTTCCACAGTCACTTAAACACATGCTATAATTCTCAACGAACGATTCACGCACTTTACTTACTACCATGCTTAACTCAATTGTCCATCTATATCCTCAATCTTTCTGTCCACTATTCAATTCCGATTAATTAATTTCGCTTTATCTGGCGCACTTATATACAAGAAAAGAGAGCACGTGGAGAAGACTAGAGTTGCCACGAATACACAAGATCATTCTAGAATCTCATGACGTGTTACTAGAGTCACGTGACTTCCGCTGTCGTAAC
>NW_013675543.1:0-6964 GCF_000517525.1 Limulus polyphemus
CTTTGTTGTTTATATAAAGTATCGTACAGTTTGTTGTTTATATAAACTATTGTACAGTTTGTTGTTTATATAAACTATTGTACAGTTTGTTGTTTATATAAACTACTGTACAGTTTGTTGTTTATATAAACTATTGTACAGTTTGTTGTTTATATAAACTATTATACAGTTTGTTGTTCATATAAACTATTGTACAGTTTGTTGTTCATATAAACTATTGTACAGTTTCTTGTTTATATAAACTATTGTACAGTTTTTTGTTTATATAAACTATTGTACAGTTTCTTGTTTATATAAACTATTGTACAGTTTGTTGTTTTTATTAGATGAGTGTTCAATACTTTTTTACATACTACCTATTTTCAATGTTAACTTAGTGTGTAAATGTATATTGGTTAAAAAGATACGAGATAAAAACAAGATAACATATTATTTATTCATTTAACAAAACACATCACCATAGTATGTTTGGAAGTGAAAAAATATACCACAAAAAATAAGTTGTTTTTCTAACCAGTTACCCTTCATATAAAATATCTAATTATTATAAAAATTTAATGGAAAAATAAAATATTTTCAAGTTTGATGTACAGTGGAGTAACAATAGGTAAAAGTCTTATTGTCTATATTACACAGATCTGGGCAACAATGGTAAAAGTGTTATTGTCTATATTACACAAATCTGGGCAACAATGGTAAAAGTGTTATTGTCTATATTACACAGATCTGGGCAACAATGGTAAAAGTGTTATTGTCTATATTACACAAATCTGGGCAACAATGGTAAAAGTGTTATTGTCTATATTACACAAATCTGGGCAACAAATGGTAAAAGTGTTATTGTTTGTATTACACAAATCTGGGCAACAATGGTAAAAGTGTTATTGTCTATATTACACAACTGGGTAACAATAGGTAAAAGTGTTATTGTCTATATTACACAAATCTGGGCAACAATGGTAAAAGTGTTTTCAGGATTAAATTCCCTCAAATTAAAAACTGTTTGAGACTTTACAGCTAGATCAGGTGTGACTTCATAAACAGTCACAACAGTAACTAGAAAACTGCAAAATATAGAGTTAGGCCTAACTGGAGTACATTCAACATTATTCCAAGAGAAAGCATGAGAAAAACCTAATATGAGAAACTTCTGTCACTCGTCCCTAGGTGGCATTCCTTAACTCACAGAAGCTAAATGAGCTCTGAAGTGCAGTCCTCAGCTAGACAGGGTGCAAATTTATGGGAGCTGATATATCGCCCAGTAAAAACTTTTGTTTTCTGAAGCACCACATAATCAAATGTTTATCTTACTGAAATGCTAACTATCACCAAACACTGCTAGATGTTTTAAATCAAAAAACCTATAGCATGTTTACATGTTCCAGTTAGAAATAAAAAAACAATAATTATTCAGCATACTTCTTAACTAAAGGTATCACAAATACAGAAACAGTTCGATTCACTGTTAAGGGTTATTTTCATTGAATATTATCGATCCCTCTCTTTCACTAGTTAGTTCGGTCTCTAATGTTGTGCCACTTGTTTCTTCTTCAAAGATATCATCAATAGAAAGACCCTCATACAGTCCAGGATCTTCCTCGGAGACATCCATCATCTCTTCGTTACCAGGCAAATAAGGCAAGTCTAAAAAAAAGTCTGACCGTTCACCACCATCCATATGCTTTTCTAAAAGATGTCCGGAGAATAAATGTAACGGTATGTACTCTTCACACGGAAGACAATACTCCACATTCCGATCCATATGGCCTCCTGTATTCCACAGTTTTCTGGTATCTGAAACAACACTCTTGTTGTGACACATCTGCCTGTTGTCATCATTATCACTCTTGTTGTTGGCAACGGGTAACTGGCTGATTTCAATTGTTCTATTCTCACTATTGTAATTTGTTAACTCATTATCCAAGTCTTTATCTTGGTAACGATAACTGGTCATGAAATCCTTCTCTGACTGTTCACTAGCACTGCATGGACTACTGCTGCTTTCAGCATGACTATCACTCCTTAATAACGTACTTATTCCCATTTTCTGTAATTCATTGACACCAGAAACTTCAATTTCATTGCTAATACTTAACCTCTTCCTTTCTGTACTGTGATTAGGACTGTTCCTGTATGACTGTTCATGTTGACTTCCAAAGTTTGGTGGCCTGCTTCTGTCAGAATTTTCATCCAGGCCAGTAGTTAAACTGGTCTGATTTGGGTTACATGAACTAGATATCTTGATCCTGTTTAAATTTTCAACCTGGTTAACACGGTTTGTAACCAGGTTCTCATGTAAGTTGTTAGAGGCGGGTGACCTCTTATTTACTAGGTTAACATTTTGATTTCTGTCATAATTTTCACTGCACTTATTACGTAACTGGTTATTATTTTCACTTTCATTGCTGGAATTGGAAAGTCTGTTTCTATCATAATTTTCAGTCTGTTTACTTGGAAGTCTGTCTGTATCACCTCGATTGTTTAACACTAACATGCCTCTTTCATGATTTTCACTTTGGTTACCAAGCAGCCTGCTTCTTTCAAGGTTTTCAATGTGGTTGCTAAGCAACCTGCTTCTAATGAGGCTATCATCTGGATTTCTGGACAAATTGCTTCTAGCAGTATTTTCACTTTGTTTTTCTTCACTCGATAATAAGGGTCTTTCCAAGATCTTTGTTTGCTGATCCTGACTGGTAAATTGGTTCACTTTCTCAACTTCAAAGAGGCTACTGAGATTAGATAACATACTTCGATTTAGGTCTCCAGAATTTGGCCTTATCCTTTTTACTGAAACTCCAGTTTGGCTATTTTTTACTGTACTTTGCTGACTACATACTGGAATATTTTTAACTAAAATTTTTCCAATACGAGTTCCCACCAGAGAATGACCTTTAACGTCACTGTTATTTGTCAGTAATCTTTTCCTTAAGAGAAATTGATTTTGACTGATATGAGAAGAGGTCATAGCAAATAGGTTAGACTCTTGATGAGATCTATTTTGGGATGTTACGACTTCATGCAACTTTCCACTTTTTACTGTCCGAGGATGTTTGGCTTTTGATTTTCCTTTATTAAGTGACACAGTATGTAACTGTTTCTTCTGAAAAACTTCTGGAGGTGCCTTCTTTAGTGGCACTATCTTCAGAGATTTACTATTTTCTGTTATGTCAGTGGCTGTAGACAAAAATTTGCCCCCTACTTTGAAACTCTTCTGATCTGTAGAAACAAAATGTCCCATTTTGCTCATGTGAGCCAACACATGACGTTCCAGTTCTTCTTTACGGCCCCACACTCCACACACTTCACATCGATACAAGTCTACCTTTACATGTAAATGCTTAAGATGCTCCTGTAACTGTTCTGGAGAAAAAAAGATCTGATGACAAACATCACAAAAGAACTTTCCTTGATCCAACTGCTGAGGATAGACAGGTTTCTTACATACATGTCGAGACATGGCTTCTCTGTTGCCGAATTCACCTAGGCAATGTGAACACTGACAAACATTTTTGTTTGCAAAGTCCAGAGATGATATATTCCCTTTATTGGTCTTATTGTTTATACTAGTCAGTATTTTTGGTGAATCCCACATTCTTCTAGAGAAACCAAAGTCTGTTGTATTATTTGAAAACAGGAGGATCCTGTAACCACTGTGCATGTCAATCATGTGTTGTTTCAATGCAATTTTGTCTGTTAAAGGTAAATTACAATATTTACATCTTCTTGTTTCACGATGATTCTTCTCATGAAAATCCAACAATACTCTCTTACTAAAAAACTGGCCACAGTACTGACAGGTATACACAAGGCACCGATAACTGTGAAAGCGCTTATGTCTGACATAATTTTCAATTTTTGAAAAGTCACGACAGCATATTGTACAAAATAATTGTTTTGAAGTGTTCTTAGTCTTCAGAACAGAAGAAGGGTTACCTTTCTTGAGACGCTTAGTGGAAAAAGCTAGAGATTTATCCAATTTGTAAGTTATTGGTACAGTTTTTTTCCCTTCTGAAATAATAGAATTTTGTAAATAATTCCCAACTGTTTTTTTTTGACCAGTGCAAAGTCTTTGATGAACTACATACTCATGAACATTTTGAAAGATCATATCGCAAGTTTCACAAGTTCGTTGTTCTTCACAGAACTGTTCTTGGTTCCAAGATTTCAAGTTGCTTGAAGATACCAGGTCATCTTGCAATAGGTTACTAGAATTATTTTTTCTCTTATCAGTTTGTTTCTTGCTTACAGCTTGGAGTAGACCCGTAGATAGGCACTGAGTGGATATGGGTGTATCAAACCTTGACTGGACTGTCCTGCTCTTCCACAAAAAAGAGCTTGGAGTTTGAGAGTTTGATCTACAAGTTTCACTCAACGAAAGATGTAATGCATTCTGTTCGTGCAAGTCTATATGAGCTAGAAATATATTTTTTTGTTGAAATGTCTGACCACAATATTTGCAAACAAAGAAAGTAGCTACTGCATGTCCACTGATGTGCTTCTTAAAGCTGCTACGACAGCGGTAAGTCTTGTTACACACTTCACATGTAAGCAAAGGCTTTTTAGCTGGAGGTTTACTTTTAACTGATTTTATCTTCTCTTGAGAACACAGGCTTTCTTTTGGAGTAAAAACATCATCTTTGTCTGTAAAATTATTGTCTTCCATACAAACAGAAAATTGCTGTCTGTCTGGTACTTGAATTGGTTCTCCTGATTTGTGATTATTGTTTTGTTGTGTAAACACTGTTCCTACAGAAACTGGAATCAAAGAATGTTTCGATATGTCCATGGTTTCTTGCAACATGGTCCCTTTCTTTGCTCCTGGAGAAGAAACATTTCTTCTAGATTGAAAAGAACCTTCAGAATCATGGGTGAAATTATCATTCACTTGTGAAAGTGTGTTTACCAAGTGGTCATGCGAATAACTGGTTGATACTACCTCACACTTTACTCCTGTACCACATCCAGAAACAGAAGGATCATCATTACCAAGTTCGGGTGAATGTACAGTTTCTGAATGATTTTCGGCAAATACACTCGGAAGAAGGCTGGACTTTGCACAGGAGACCTGAATTAACTGTAAGGCACAAGAAGACACAGTGGAAGAACCATATGTATCCACTGGACGGACAGACATGTCAGGTTCAGGAGAACTCAGTGGATTATCTGAACATCTGTTTATGTCCTCCAGCAGAGCCCCTTCTGTTAGACTACCATGTGACACATCTAGCTGAAAATCTCCAAATTCTTTATTCTGGATTATTCCCACCTCTGAAGTATTGTCCACATCTTTTGGCTCCGTCTTAAACACTGTCAGTTGGTTATCAATCATAGAATCTTCAGATAAACTACAAGCTACTTTTCCCTGAGTAAATTCTCCACCTGTTGCTATGTTCTGGTTAGAATCTAAAGAGCTTGAGTCCTTATGAATAAAGTTTATACCATCTCCATGAGTTGTAATATAGCACTCTTGGAAATCTCCCTTTTGAGGAATAAGAAAGTTCTGTAAAGTACATGTGCGTTCAGCCAACTCAGAGTTCGACTCATCATTGTGCTCTGTCTTTATACGAGTCTTAGAAAGAGAAAAATTGGAAAAAGTTTCTTCACACGTAGTTGTTGATCCACTTGACACTGATGTAGGAATAAAATTCTGATAAAGAAGATCTTCATCTTTTGACGTTGAATCTGAAATTTTTTTAAGAGTAATTTTGGGCTCTTCACTTCTGCTGTAATTTTTCTCTTGGTGAATCATTATTGTCAGCTGTGATGGAATAGGTGGAAGTATGAAATTTCTGGTTAACCCTTGATTCATGTTGGCATCGGGAGGTGAAGTCTTCAGACCTGGGTTTTCTTGGTGTGACAGATTTTTATACTGACATGACTTTATGTGTCTTTGAAGTGCTGAGAGGGATGAGAGTGTTCTAGAACAGTAATTACACTGATGTTGCTGCATCATGTCTCTTTCTGATAACATCATGATGTTTATAAGCACAACCTGAAAAATTCAATTTAACAGTAAATAGTCCTAGCATCATCACATTAAAAATCAGAAATAGTCCTAGCATCATCACATTAAACATCAGAAATAGTCCTAGCAACATCACATTAAACATGAGAAATAGTCCTAGCATCATCACATAAACATCAGGAATAGTCCTAGCATCATCACATTAAACATCAGAAATAGTCCTAGCATCATCATATTAAACATCAGAAATAGTCCTAGCATCATCACATTAAACATCAGAAATTGTCCTAGCATCATTGCATTAAACACCAGAAAATCCTAGCATCATCACATTAAATACCAGAGACTTCTAGCATCATCACATTAAACATCAGGAATAGTCCTAGCATCATCAGATTAAACATTAGGAATAGTCCTAGCATCATCAGATTAAACATTAGGAATAGTCCTAGCATCATCACATTAAACATCAGAAATAGTCCTAGCATCATCACATCAAACACCAGAAAGAGCTTAAAGTCTGTTAAGATTTATCGTCACAAAAACATCTCTTCATACACTATAAAGCAACACCACCGATACAAATATATAACTGAATACACATACCAACACTTGGACTTTTATTTCATTAAAAAATTCTAAGAAAGTTATAGATAATTGTAAACATCTTTAATGAATTACACATGTATCCACTTTCAGCAAATCCATGAAAATAATGAATTAAACAATCTTTAGTATAATTACTGATATAAAAATACAATGAATATTGTTGGAAAATTATAAAACATTTAATTTAAAAAAGAGCTATTTGAATAAATTATAAAATAACATTTTGGGACAACATGGGACCTGATGTTCCATCGTCTAAACTAACTTAAAATAATTAATAAAAAAATATTTTCAAGCCAGCCCTTATCATTTATATACTTATCAAGCTTTTTACAACTTAATGGCAGCTGGCAAAATAAGTAATCTAATAAAAAAAATTAATATCTGTCT
>NW_013675543.1:7680-13263 GCF_000517525.1 Limulus polyphemus
CACTTCACTCACAGTCCGATGGCATACAATTGGACACTGGGATAGGAATTGGCAAAGTTTTGTAATAGCCACCAAGATGACTGGGATGTTTTACTCCCTCCACTGTTGATGGCCTATAGGACAGCAGAGCATGAAACCACTGGATACACTTCAGCAAAGTTGATGTTTGGTCGGGAACTTCAGTTGCCAGTGGATCTGTTAACAGGACACCCACCTTATGAAGAGTTGCCTGAGAATGTGTCAGAGTTTGTGAAAGTGTTATCGGAAAGGATGGATGATATCCTCCATCAAGTGCGTTCAAACTTGAAAACGTCTGCTGATTCGATGAAGTTAACTTATGATAAGAGATCTACTGAAGTCAGCTTTGTACCAGGAGACAAGGTGTGATTGTATAATCAAAGGGAAGTCTCCTAAGTTGTCTTCTCCATGGGAAGGCCTATATGACATAGTGGATCGTCTCTCAGACGCGACTTTCTGGATAAAATGTGATTGGCGAGGTAAGCCAAAGGTGGTGCATGCCAACAGGCTTTGGCGTTATCACAGTCCAAGACATTTCATTTGGAACGAAGTGAACAACGGAACAAATGACGCTGCTGAAGAAGTGTCACCTGAAAAAGCCACTGTCGAAGAAGAGACTCTACCCGGTTTTGAGAAGGAAAACATTGAAGCCGTTAATGAAGTTACTACCACTGTTGTGACTGTTACCGATAACAGGACATTTTCCTGATGGAGCAGATGAACCCCACGTGAAGCAGAAGCCAACGAGACAGAGGCCAGTACGGAAGAAGATACGTCCTGTAAAATTAGGAGCATTTGTTGTATTTTAATTTTGTGTTTGTAAATTCTGTACATTTAATTATCTATTGGGTTAAGGTAAGTGGCTATTGTTCGGGACGAACAATACTAAGGAAGGGGCAGTGTTACGACAGCGGAAGTCACGTGACGTTGGTAATACGTCATTGAGTTTCTAGAAGGATCATGACTGCTCCTGGCAACTGTAGTGTTTGCCAGACGCCCTCTATTTTTGTATATAAGCCAGGCAAATAAAGCGGAGATAAGATTGCAGATAGATAGATATAGAGACAGATAATTGAGTCAAGCGAGCAGTAGTGACGGTAATATAAAGTGTGTGTTTTGTTATCTAGATTACAAACGTATTGACTGTGGAAATTTTGTGTATTGCAAAGTTTTATCGAGAAAGAATAAACTAGTTTTAATTAAGAAAGGACTTTTATCACTATAGTTTATCGGATAGAATTTCTACAGGAAATTATCAACGAACAGAGACTCAACAGTATTCTAAAAATAGAGTGTGATAGAATATGTTATAGTGAATAATTTTACTGTACAACGTTATTACTGTAATTTAAATAAATCATTTTGAAGTTATTAATTGTACAGATAACTGATGTAATTGAATATAATATTAATACATTACATTTTATTAAATTAATTTCACATTATGAGTTAAAAGAAAATTTATTTGAGATATTTTTTTTAAATTTACATATAGATAAAGATAATTTTAAGATTGCTCCTGTGAATTCATTCTGATACCTTATTCTGGTTATTCTTGTTCAGAAAACCTCTTTTCTAATAAGCTGTACATGATAATATTTCCAGAACAGGAGCAAATCCAAGAGTCTTCTCAGATGTCTGGAGAACAAGAAACAGGGTGAGTTATGAACATTTTCAGATATTTTTGTATCATTCTTCAAACGTATATGAGTATCAGCAATTATTGTGGTAATTTGGCATCAAATGCAATGTATATTCAGTCCACTGGAGAGGGGTTAGCGATGAGACATATGATGAAGCCAAATCTAAAATTAGATTAATGGATGGCATAAACATCTTCTACAAAAGTGCCTAGGGCCAAAGTGCTTTTATAAAACACCTAAATTTAAGTATCTGGTATTAAAGTAATCTTTTTTGTTCATATAACATAACATAATGTTCTGGGACAACATGGGACCTATTGGTACATCTTGGCTGTTCCATCCTCTAAACTAAATTAAAATTATTTAAAAAAAGATCTTAAAGCCAGCCCTTATCATTCATATACTTATCAAGCTTTTCCTTAAACTCACTTAAATTTACTGTCTTTACAACATCGAAAGGCAACTCATTTCAAAGGCCAACCACCCTGTTCAAAAAATGAAACTGTTTTAGCTATTCTCACTCTTAAATATGAAAAAAGAGGATGCATCAACACTATCAGTTTCCTTTACAATCTTAAATACCTCAATCAGATCCCTTTGAACTCTTCTTTTTTCAAGAGAAAACAATATGACAACCCTCCATCCCAGGCACCATTCTAGTAACCCTTTCCAACAATTCAATGTCTTTCGTAAGGTAAGGAGCCCAAGACTGAATACAATATTTGAAATGTGGCCTAACCAGTGACCTGTACAATGATATTATTACCTCTTTAGATTTGTATTCAATATTTCTGTATATACATCCTAAAATCCTATTTGCCCTACCACTAGCAACAGCACACTGCTTGAAAGCAGAGGGTAGTTATAAATGGAGTTCAGTCAAATTGGATTAATATCACAAGTGGGGTACCTCAGGGCTCAGTATTAGGACCTTTGCTCTGTTTAATTTACATCAATGACATAGATGAAAGAACGGTCAATAAAGTACTTAAATTGGCAGATGATATTAAGGTCTTGGATGTTGCTAGTTGTGAAGAGGATGCTGCTGATTTACAAAAGGATTTAGATCATTTAGTGAGTTGGACAAATAAATGGCAGATGGGTTTTAAATATAACAAATGCAAGATAATGTCTATGGGTTGTCATAATTTGAATTATAAGTATAACTTGGATGTGGATAACCTTAACAGTGTTATGAAGGAAAGGGATCTTGGTGTAATAGTTGATCAGTCTCTTAAGCCATCCTTCCATAAAATGTTAGGATGAGGGTAGGACCTTTGAGGGATGATAAAGGAAGGCTTGAGTCTGATGATTATGGGATGGATGAGTTATTAAATTATGTTTTTTCTTTGTTTTTTTTTTACTAAAGAAGATATAATCAGTATTCCACATCTTGAACAGTTTATAATGGAAAAGAGATCAAATAAGATGACTGTATTAATTTTGAGCTGGTTAAAATAAATTGGGAAGTTTAAAAAACGATAAGGCTCCTGGGCCAGGTAATATTTCCCCAAGGGTTTTGAAGGAGACTAAAGATTACATATGTGAACCACTTGCTACTATTTTTTGTCAGTCCTTGAATAGTGGGAAAGGATTGGAAGTTAGCTAATGTAACTCCTATTTTCAAGGGAGGAGATAAAAAATTGTCCTAGTAATTATAAGTCCATTAGTCTTACATCAGTTGTGGGAAAAGCTTTGGAAAGTCTGATAAAAGATATTTTGTAATGACATTTAACAAGGTTGAGAATTTAATTGGATAGTCAACATGGTTTCACTAAGGGAAATTCTTACTTTATAAATCTTTTGACACTCTTTGAAAAGGTTACTGCTTATGTACATGAGGGTAAGGATGTAGATTTGGTGTATCTGGATTTTCAGAAAACATTTGACCAGGTGCCACATAAAAGGCTTGTAAAGAAATTATCTCTGTAGGTGTAGGGGATAAATTAGCTAACTGGATAGAAGAGTGGCTGTTTACCCTTAATGTATTTAAAGTAATCCTTACTGTTAATTTTTACATTTTCAGCCAACCTTTTTTCATACATTCTTTTTGATGTCCTAATTTCCTATTTCACCAACTTTCTTGATCTTCTAAATCTCCTGTGAACCAACTTGGTTTTGTTATTTGCAGCTACCTTTTTTTTCTATAAGGAATATGTTTATCTCGAATATTTAAAAATTTTCCACGTTTTATCAGTGTCTCCAAGTAACTCATCTCCCCAATTTACAAGTAATTCCTGTCGCATCCCTTCAAAATTTGTAACCAAAATATCGTTATTCCTTATCTCCATATGCAGCAAAACATCAAACCTAATAGATCAATGATCACTTGTACCCAGATGTTCCCCAATTTCGACCATCTTGATCATTTCTATATTTGAAGTTAACAATAAATCTAAAATAGCATTGTTTCTAGTAGGTTCCTTGACTAATGGGTAAAGAAAGCCATCCTGAACAGTTTCCAAAAACCTTTCTCCCTCATGGTTTCACTTTAGAATTTTCCAATATATATTTGCCTGAAATTAAAATCACCCATAATTACGACTTCATTAACAGCTGAAATCTTAATCTCATTGTAAAGTTTCTCATTAATTTCATCAGTATCATTTAGTGGTCTGTAACAAGTTCCCACTAAAAGCCTTTTCCCTTTATATCCACTAATAGAAACCCAAATGGATTCAATCTCCTTGCTATCCTCAACTTCAACACGATATAACTCACATTTTACACATAAAGCCACTCCTCCCCTCCCATCTCTCTAATATTCTATCCCTATTACATAGCCCGTAACCCTGTATTTCTAAAAATTTCTGTCATGAAAATCATCTATGTTTAACCATGTTTCAGTTATTCCCATTATATCAAAATCCTTAGAATTTGTAGTTTGAGTAATAATGTCTAATAATTTTTGACTCCACCAAATGTAGTTCTAGATAACAGCATGGAGCCAAAATAGGTTCTTGTAGTTTGAATAAATAATGTATACACTATCTCCAGCATTGTTTCCTTACTTTTTTTTTTATGATCCCAATTTGCAGGTTTTTAAATTCTAAATTTTTATTTATCTTGTTTGCTGGCTTTTTGTATGCTCAACTATGGGCAAAGGACTACTTAATATGGTAGTTAACTTTATACATTGTAATGATAATAAGCACAGCTAGTAGCTAGATGATGTGGTTCATGATGATTTACTGTAGCTATTGACTAATTGATCACATTAGTTCAAGATGTAAAATGTTAAACTGCAGCTGGATATTGTCATGAAGATTTGTTTGAGAATATAGTGAGCATTTATAGTTTCTGTGTAACTAAATTCTCTATATATAATGCATAGAAATGGGGATATGCCTAGAGTAAGACACAACTCCCATGAAGTGCATATAAAAGTTTACCAGTAGAAAAGCAGCCTTTTCAAATAAAACATATATGTCTAAAACATCACTTTAAATAAACCTTCATGTCTTTTGAAGTAATTATTCTATGAATGTGTGTAATAAAATTTAATATTGCGTGTATTGTTATTTTTTACTCCGTCACTTCATACATATAGGGTTTGGCTCCCTCAAGACACCGACTGTATAGTGTACAAAGCATTGAGTATGTACATGTTACAGCCATTTAATATTCATCTGTTAATATAGGTTACAGTATGCTGATACAGAAGAATCAAAAACCCCATAGGTATTATATACGCATCAACATTTGGAAGAGGCCTATCTATATTTCTTTAGTCTGCTGACCTAAGCTATGTTGATGAGCCTTGAAAGTTGAATAGGCGAAACTGCAGTCCACAGAAGAGAGTACGGCCAATCAAGGAATGCATTAGGCCTCTAAGCCACAGATTTTCTTTTCAATTTTACCTTCGATGAAAAAGAAAATAAATATGTAACACTAGCATATATATATCCATAATCATTCCACA
>NW_013675543.1:13636-16418 GCF_000517525.1 Limulus polyphemus
TGACATTGTTGAAAAGTCTAATTCTAGACTTTAGAATCACTAAAAATGTCCAAACTCTTTTAAAAAATTATGATTTTCAATTTTACCTTCGATGAAAAAGAAAATAAATATGTAACACTAGCATATATATATCCATAATCATTCCACACTGACATTGTTGAAAAGTCTAATTCTAGACTTTAGAATCACTAAAAATGTCCAAACTCTTTTAAAAAATTATGATTTACAAAATAACATATGCTATGAAATAAACAGCATTAAATTTCACTATTCATACTTACTAAAAACAATAACGTTTTTTAACACGTCACTGGAATAAGTAATTCTACTGAACATAAATTCACAGCCATATTTAAATACAGTATTTTCTTGCTATACTTCTGCTGCTGCCCTCTGCCAAAAGTTTAAAATTAAAACAAAACTGAACTAAAAATTAATATTAACACCATGATAATATTGTAATAATTATAGGTAAAGATATTTTAGGTATATTAACATTCTGTATTTATTCTTGCTAATGCAGTACATTTAATGCTTTAAACCATAGAAATAGTTATTCATAAAGAGGTAACAACTAAATACCGGAAACCAAAATATATATACTTAATTATAGCTAAATAATAAATATTTAAGGAAAACCTCGAATTCTTAAACAACCTCAGTTGTTGTTAAATGCCATTATTCGGTGTTACTTTTGTGGAAATGCATTCTGTCTTCGTTCTTCCCTTACACGAGCTCTTAATTACTGCACATCCAAAAACTGTTCGCCTAGAAACGACATGTTGCATCAAAGTTTTTTATGAAACAAAAACTCCAAAAATGTAGAAAACTCTTGTAAGAAATATTTCAAATCTTATTATACAACATTAAAATCAGTTGTACTGATTCTATAAAAGAAATCGTGAGCCATATCTTTTGCTTGGTTATCAAAGGATATCTATACAAATACAATATTACTGTCTGTTGTCTGTCCATATAACTACTTTGCAGGGTGTGGATGGATCTTCACCAAAATTTGGTATGGAGGTTCATTTGGGTCCGTGGGGAGATACATACAAATTTATAGTTTTGCATTTTGCGGTTTATATGGGCGTTTTTTACCACTACTTCGCCCCCTGTTAATGGATCTTCACCAAATTTCGTATGGAGGTTTATTGGGTCTATCTAACTAGTAAATAAATAAAATATGATAACTTGAGCACTTTCGGAAAGTAAGACGTTCCTTATTCAAGAAATGAGAAATACACACCTGAAGAAGGAAAATCTTCCGAAAAAGATGAGAAACATACGCCTGAGGAAAGTTGTATACGACACTTATTTATGTTTCGCTTGCTGAAAACCAACAAATGTCAGAAGAAATTATAAACTCATTTAACGAAAACATCCAAAACCATTTAGAAAAACTACAACAAATAGTCAAAGAAATCAAACCGATTTCAAGAGGGAATATTATACCATCTTGTAGACTAAACTTATAACATCAAATTAAGAATCTGATCTACTGGGCATGGTGGTTGGTTGGGTCCTTGTGGAGATATATGCAAACTTGCGATTTCACATTTTGTGTTTTGCAGTTTTCATGGGTATTTTTACAACTACACATAAGGGAAGCAGCTTTCATGTCCTGAGATAACCTTTCATTAATCATGAATTTACATAACTTCCATCCAGTGGACGGGTACTCCAGCTAGGTAAAACATATTTAACAATATTGTTGGTATATCCACAATCTTAACACTACTACTACTACATTTGTACGTTGATAAAGAACTTATAATTCAAGTAACTATTACAATTACGCACGCTCCACAGTATTGTTATTATGAATGAAAAATTAACCAACATTCTAATGATCCTGAGTATCAGTTCTGATATCACATTTCATACAGATATCCTGTATTAATGATATAAATTGTTGCTATGATTAATCAAATGTTACACTATATACAGCACTATATCACATACATATTATGTTTTTACACAAGTATACCTTCTATTTTAGTTAAATTACCTGGAGTTGAAGTAAACTACATACATTTTGTTACTTAGTGTTCATTATATTTTTTATTTTGCTGAAAATCTTCATTTGTCATAGCCTTTTTTTTTCCCTCTTCTATCTATATAATAAGATTCAGTGTTTGTACGTCTGTCTGCGTGTCCCACAACTCCTCCTACACCGTTAGTTAGTCGCACCGACTTCTATACCCAGGTGGTTAGGGCGCTGGACTCGCACTCTGAGGGTCGTGGGTTCGAATCCCCGTTCCCCACCAAACATGCTTGCCCTTTCAGCCGTGGAGGCTTTATAATGTGAAGTTTGTAAAAGAGTAGCCTAAGAGTTGGCGGTGATGACTAGCTGCCTTCCCTCTAGTCTTACACTGCTAAACTAAATACAGTTAACGCAGTTAGTTCTCGTGTAGCTTTGTACGAAGTTCAAAACAAACAAACATTATTTTGCTCTTATGAAAGATTTGGTGTGTGTAAATTGCTGTCATTATAGTGTTAATTTAAAAGTTTTCACTATTGAGAAAGCGATGCACGCCATATTTTGGTTTCTAATGCAATGTTTGAAGGTTCAGAAAAGTTACAGCACAGACTTACCCGATCACTACGACTATGTGTGGAAGAACAAGAGAAAATTCTGAGCGAAGATGAGCAAAAACAAATACTTTATTAAAACAAGTCTATAAGAGAAGGTTGGAGAGTAATAAGTAGTGTGAATTAGTACTGTTTGTTTGTTTAAAGTTAACCACAAAGCTACACAATGGGCTATCTGTGCTCTGCC
>NW_013675543.1:17324-21114 GCF_000517525.1 Limulus polyphemus
CAATGTTTGATCTCACTTTTGCACCTTCATACATCCTTGTTTTCAATGTTTGATCTCACTTTTGCACCTTCACACATCCTTGTTTTCAGTGTTTGATCTCACTCTTGCACCTTCACACATCCTTGTTTTCAGTGTTTGATCTCACTCTTGCACCTTCACACATCCTTATTTTCAGTGTTTGGTCTCACTCTTGCACCTTCACACATCCTTGTTTTTAGTGTTTGATCTCACTCTTGCACCTTCACACATCCTTGTTTTCAGCTTAGGCATTTAGTACAGTTTGTTTTCAACATTATGTAATTTGATTGATAGTTATTATCTATCACTCCACCCCTAGATAGTTAACTATACTATCTAGAGCTTTAATATCTATCACTCCACTGGAGCTTCACATTAATGGTGAGAATTTTACACCAAACACTGAAAACAAGGATGTGTGAAGGTGCAATAGTGAGACCAAACAAAATGGTCGAACATTTTTCACTGTGGAGTCTAGGAAAGCACCTTCAACTGATAATAATTGTTTAAAAGTGTTTCCTTAAATAAGAAAACAAGAAATAGCTTTCTTTCACTTTTAATTTTATTAGAATATAAACATTAGACAGATTAAAAATGTCTGAGATTTATAAAGTCTGGAAACTTCATTAAGATAGATTAAGTATTACCTGAAACTGTGTTGAGAAAGATCAGATTTTAATGGGTAACTGTAAACTGTGTTGAGAAAGGTCAGATTTTAATGGGTAATGTAAACTGTGTTGAGAAAGGTCAGATTTTAATGGGTAACTGTAAACTGTGTTGAGAAAGATCAGATTTTAAGATATATAAAAATCTGACCTTTCTCAACACAGTTTACAGTTACCCACTTAAAATCTGACTCTTCTACACAGCTTACATATATATCTTAAAATCTGATCTTTCTCAACACAGTTTACAGTTACCCATTAAAATCTGACTCTTCTACACAGCTTACAAAAAACACACATCTTGTTTTTAGAATAGGCTTGGAAACAACACTGATTGGTACAGTTTTTCAAACATAATGCAAAAAAAAACATCACTCCTGAAGTATGTGTGTGTAACATGAAATAACAGTTGAGAACATTGGATCATATTCCTGGAACTATTCCAGAAGACAGATTACTCTCTTTTAAAATATGATTCTTCTCAACACAGTTTACAGGTATTACCAGTTAAACCCGACCCTTCTCAAACATTTATAATTATATCTTTTTTTATGACAAAATGAACAGCAGAGTAACAGAACAAAACACACATCTTGTTCCTAGAATAGGCTTGGAAACAACACTGAACTATTACTCTGCTGTTCATTTTGTCATAAAATGGGGTTAAACAACTGAACACTGTTATACATGCCTCTTTTTTATTTGACAATTAAAATACAGAATCAAATCCGGAGTTTTAGTGTTGTAAGTCTGTGAACTTACTGCTGATCCACAAGGGGGCATAAAGTGTAAAGTTTACATAATCCTGTAATTCTAAGATTGAAATTCTAAGTACCATTATGTGATGTCCCAAATATTCACAATAAAAACAATCAAGTCAAGAGTGATTGTACGTTCCTGTCAAACAAGTTGATTGTTTTTTAAACCAACTATTTTCCCTAACATTTGAATTGATACGATCATTTTATCAAGTTAGTAGATAGATCTATGAAAATCAAGATATACAGTAATGTCAAAAGCGCAATGCTCACTTAAGAACCAAGTATGTTACACACACAACACATTAAATAAAGTTTTTCCACATATATGTTGCTTCAATACCACACCAGTAGTAAACTCTCCATGATAAACCAAAGAAAATGAGATATATCTTGTTTCAATACCACACCAGTAGTAAACTCTCCATGATAAACCATAAAGTATTTTTTGACAAAACATAAATGTACAAATATAAAGACTCATATATTAATAAAGATGCTCTAATTACAAATATTAACAGTTGGTTCCTACAACATTCAAAACAAATATCATTCCAAATTGAAGGAAAACAAAGTTTAACAACAAAAAGGATAACAATATTTAAGATGAACAACATTTATCAGAAAAAATTACTAATACCTTTCTACCTAAGAAACTCACAAATCTACCCAGTATACCAATCAAACTCATTATATACTCTTGTCTTCCATGCATTGGTAAACAAAGCTTAACTTTAAAAAGTCATATTAAATGCATAATTCATCGATACTACCCCAAGTTGAATTCAGATTAGTTTGTAAACCCACATACAGGATTGTTTCTGTATTAAAGACCTTCTTCCAATCTATCTTTGTTCACAGTTTGTATATATTTACACGTGTAGAGACTGTAAGGCCTGCTATACTGGCAAAAACAAAACCCACCTAATAGTTAGAGTCAATGAACATATGGGAATTTCCATGAAAACACAAAAAAAGCCGAGTAACCTGTGTGCTTCCTCTATATACCATCATAGTGAAGAAACAAGACATGAACTTAATAAATCCAATTTCAATATCCTTTTCAGGGCCAACAATGATCTGGAAGTCTCGAGCATCAAACAGTTTTCTCCAACCCTGTATAACATACAGTCTTTATTTAAATTGCACATTCTTTAATACGTACATTTTTTTGTTATTTCTCTACTTTCTATGTCTTTTAGTTAAGGTTAACTTATCGTAATTCAGTAGTTTACATAGAAAGCATGCATTTCTTTACATTTTGCTTTAGATACTGAAGATGGAATCTGTAGAATTCTGAAATATGTGTCCCTTTCTGTTATAAATAAACAATATTGTTCCTCTTAAGTATTACTTTCATTTTTATTGTTAAACATCATTCATCACATTTCTTAGTTAAAACCCACAGTTTTAGTCTCCTACCATCAAAAAATACTGAAATAAGTTTCATTATATCTAGGATAACAGTGATGGGTTCCATAGTAAGTCAATGAGGGTTATTTTTATTTTTAGTAATTAAATAAAAATCTGTAGAAACATCCAACACTTACTGAACTCCTTCTTCACGCTGATGAGACAAAATTATCATCAATTACAGTTGTTATAGTATCAGGTTTATTATATTTTTCATACTGCATACTTTATTTATTCCCTTACAGATTTTCACGATGTAGAGGAGTGTATAATAATAGCAATTCAACCACACTACGTTCTAAAATCCACTGCCATTTCACTCAATCAAGAGCTCATCAGGCCAGCTCACGTACAACAAACACAGTACAATTTATATAAGCCATTCTTTACAAGAAAATTTCTTGTATGAAATGTTACTGTAAAAAAAATGTTTTGACCATTTGTGTAACATTTTATTAAGTTTTTCATTTGTACAATTTTTACCAAAAACAAGATTTATGTTGTCAGTTTCAGAAATGAGCTTTTGTTTATTTTTTTAGATCAAAGCCATATTGGGCTATCTGCTGCGTTCACCACGGACTCCATGATAAACCATAAGAAAATGAGATACATGTTGTTTCAATACCACACCAGTAGTAAACTTTCTCATTTTCTTTGGTTTATCATGGAGAGTTTACTACTGGTGTGGTATTGAAACAAGATATATCTCATTTTCTTATGGTTTATCATGGAGAGTTTACTACTGGTGTTGTATTGAAACAAGATATATCTCATTTTCTTTGGTTTATCATGTAGAGTTTACTACTGGTGTGGTATTGAAACAACATGTATCTCATTTTCTTATGGTTTATCATGGAGAGTTTACTACTGGTGTTGTATTGAAACAACATGTATCTCATTTTCTTATGGTTTATCTTGGAGAGTTTACTACTGGTG
>NW_013675544.1:0-8066 GCF_000517525.1 Limulus polyphemus
TCAACCTGTACCTTCCATCCTTGGAATAAAATAAGTGATCTCAACCTATCTCTTCCATCCTTGGAATAAAATAAGTGATCTCAACCTATACCTTCCATCTTTGGGATCGTCATAGTAACCATCATTTAAACTCTTCCCAATCAGAATTACGAAATCTTTTTTATCTTTCACAACTAAGTTTTGAATGTGTTCCACACGGAGACAAAAAATGGCTCTTGATAAAAAAACTTGTTTTAGACATTGTAAAACTTAAAAGTACAACTTATTGTCACAATAGATACCACTTGAAGTGATCTTTTCCATAGACGTATAGAAATCTTTCCCTCATCCAATACTCTTCAAAGTTCATGTTTCCCTTCCGATGTTAAACCATTTCATATACAAAAAGTGTCAATTAAACACACATGTAATATATTTAGCGTATTAATGTCCTCTAAATAAATATGAAGCCCAATAGGTAACAATCGATTGAGATTGGATTTAATGTTTTAGTATATTAAAGAATTTATCTACTGAGTAACTAGTAGCACCAACGCTATGTATTCATCAAACCCCATCAAAATACAAGCTCAGTTGAGTAACAGACAGTTGAAAATCACGAGCCATAAAAAGCTGCTCTTCGTAACAATTATAGTAATAAATAACTTTAACTTGAATAAAAAAACTGGTAATTTTATATCAAACTCTAGGATTCTAACAACATTTTCTCAAGTTTTAACTTACAAGAAACGTTAGAAAAATCCACGTTATATTTTTGTTTAAAAATTGTGTTTTCAGATTTTTGATAAAATAAAAGCAAGTGTACCCAGGAAAAAAAAAGAGTCAGTTAAATATCCCATTGCATAAAATCCCTTCTAACGTAACATTTAAGGACAATGAGGAACCTATTGGTTCAACTGGGCTGTCCCATCTGCCAGACTGTAAAAAAAAAGTAACTCAAAGGTGCAACTCTTAAAATTCAAATATTTATTTTCCCTGATGTTTACTGCATCTACGACATCTGAAGACAACCCATTCCAAAGGCCAACTACCCTTTAAAAAAAATAAAACTGTTGAAGATTACTCCTGCCCTGCCAAAATTTATATTTGTGTACAAAAAACAAACACTTAATGAGGGTGTTACTGATGAAAGAGGTGTGGACTTGGTGTACTTAGATTTTCATAACAAAGTAGACAAGACCAGCTAAGAAATGGGATGTTAGGAAAGACCATTTAATGTGGAAGTAAAATGTTATTGATGGACTACAGCCAAACTGGACCTCTGTTACTAATGGTATGTCTCAAGAGTCAGTGATATCACATATACATTTACTCATTAATCAATCATAGGGGTAACATCGGTAAATTAGCAAAGTTTACCGATGACATCAAATTTTTTGGATATTTCTAACGATGTTCAAATACTACAAAATAACTGGGTAAGTTGGACCGACAGTTGCCAAATGACCTTTACTTACAGTAAGTACATTCTGGTTATCAAAATTTGGATCACATGCTTAATACAGACAGGAATCAGTTTGATAGCACAATGGTGGATAAATCGCTCAAGCCTTTGAATCAATGCTTTGTCGCTAGTAGAAAAACAAGCAAGACTTATATAGACACTGATTACATCTCTACACAAATCACTAGTTAGGTCTTACTTGGAATACCGTGTACAGTTTTATTATCTATACACAAATCACTAGTTAGGCCTTACTTGGAATACCGTGTACAGTTTTATTATCTATACACAAATTACTAGTTAGGCCTTACTTGGAATACCATGTACAGTTTTATTATCTATACACAAATCACTAGTTAGGCCTAACTTGGAATACCGTGTACAGTTTTATTATCTATACACAAATCACTAGTTAGGCCTTACTTGGAATACCGTGTACAGTTTTATTATCCAAGAAAACATATCCACTTACTGGAAAGGTTTCAGAGGATTCCTGGAATAGATGGATTACCTCATGGTATACGTTAAGATCTTATTTCCTCCTGAGAAAGAAGGATAAGAGATGACGTTATTGAACTTTACAAGATTATCTGGGAAATCAATAGAATAAAGGCCTCTAATTTCTTTCTGCTATATTCTGATGAAGACAACAAAATAAATTATGGAAAAAAAAAACCAGATTCCAGTTTAGATGTTTTAACTTATGGAAACAGTTGCTATTGGTAGAATTGAAGACTTACAACTTTTAACAGCTGACTTTCCAAAAAAATAATAGGTGGATTTAGTTTTTTCTCGGGGGTTGGGTATAAAGGAACAGCCTTGAAGACCAAATGGTTCCTTTTAACCCTGATGTTAAAACTTAACATCTTACAACAAGTCACATTAAAACGTAGAACAGCAATTGTGTAACAGTAACAGTGCTACTAAAACTGCTTATAATTATTAGATTGTTTTTGTTGTTTTTTTTGGCACCTCTCTCTCACCAAGTTTTATTGTACAGTATTTCTAAATTGTAATTAAACATTTTTGATTATTTACGAGTTACAATGTGCTTGTGCTCGGGATCCCAAATTTAATTTGATCTAAAAAGTACAATCCCGTAGTCTCATTAAGTGTCTGTAGATACCACAAATGTAAGTGATAAGAAACGGTTAACGGGTTCTACCAATCAAAATCTGGGTATACCTGTTGAATAAGTTAACTGTTATATTTTCACTTTCAGAAGAAACCTTTACAAATTTGTTTAGCAACAGAAATCTTTTGATTATAAGGGTTTAGTGCTAAATATATTCTATGGCTTTTTTATTTGTTTCGTTTTCAATCGAGAACATAAAACAACACTACAGCCACTTATGGCTATGCAATTTTCAAGTGTCACTACACTACAAATGCCTCACTAAAGTAAATGACACTACAAATGCCTCATTAAAGAACATGTAATATATTGAACGTAATTACACACATATGGCCTATCCGGTTTCCAAACCCTTACTGATATTTTACGTATATCTCGATGTATTATTTTCACATTACTTTAGTCCTACCTTCTAAGTCAACAATTTTTCCAGCTCTTTTCAACGCTCGAACAGCCTCATCGTGAGTTGCGTCTTTTAAGTCTTCTTTATTTACTGAAAGAATAGCGTCTCCTACATATAATTGTTCAGTCTGATCTGCTGCCATTCCTTTAAATATTTTACTTATCAAAATTGGCATCTTGTTTTCCTTTCCACCTTTAATACTGATACCAAGTCCGTTATTATCGTGTTTAACTACACGAACCAGTCTGTTTTGATTGGCAATACTTTCCGATATATCCGGCAGTTCGGAATCTGACATCACCGATAACCCATTGGATTGACCATTAGTAGTGGCATCATAGCTTTCATCTAGACTAATACTAAGGCAGTCTTCGTCAAGTGTAACTAAAACCCTATGCCATTGCTCACGGACATAAACTTCTAATATTCCAGTCCTCGCATAAGAAGTATCCGCCATCTTGAAAACACTACACAAATACGAGAGTCTGTCTAAAGCGTCATCTTTAAGTAACGGTTGTGTGAAGATATAACCAATAAATTATAAAAAACTAGACTGATTACGAATAAAATTATCCATTGAATTAACAGTACTAGCAAATCGTATTTCGATATTGCAATATTCAGGATTAAAAAAGATTTTGATACTTGGATAGTTATTTTCTATTCTCTTCAACTAAAACCAGTAGCGCTTATTTAAATATAATATCAAAGATGAATCCTCAATAGCCGTGGCTGTAATTAGATCTCGAATCGGCCAAGAGACGGCGCTATGAGCTAAAAGTTTGTACTTGTAAAAAAACTTAGCCATTCTATGAGCTGCTATGTCGCGGCTAAGAACGGAAATAATTGTGGTATTCTCAGGTGCACTGATTTCCTTTAGAATTTAACTGTTGGTTAGAGTTAGCGCAAAGCTACACGAGAACATCTGCCCGTATTTGTCCCTAATTTTAAAGTAGTAGACTGGGGGAGAAGACAGCTAGATAACACCACCTACCGCCAACTCTTGGGCTATTCTAGTTATCTTGTTAGAACAAATAGTGGAGTTTTACCTTCACTCTTATAACGCATCCACGGCCCAAAAGTAAGGAGTACGATTTAGGTAAGGGTAGCGGAATGACGCGAAACCTCAGATCCACAATCCATTAGGCTGCCCTCGGCTCTTCCTTAGAATAATGGAATAGGATCCACGAAATAGCCGAAGATTCGACAAGAAATGTTTGTGGGATTAAATCTGAACTATCTGGCTTTTGAGTGAGTTGAGTAAAGAAAGAGGATCGAAACAATCTTTGTTAAACACCATCAAAATACAAAAACGAATGTATTTACAGCACCTTTACTATACATTCACAGCACCTTTACAATATATTCACAGCACCTTTACTATACATTCACAGCACCTTTACAATACATTCACAGCACCTTTACTATACATTCACAGCACCTTTACTATACATTCACAGCACCTTTACAATACATTCACAGCACCTTTACTGGAGGTTGGTTTTAAGGGTGTAATGACTGAAAAAGCTACGAATTTCGCCACTTCATAACTAGTGTGTCACATATATTTATTCAGGTATACTCAAGTAATATTTTTCTAAACTTATGCAATTTCTGTATTTATTTAATCACATTGTGATGACCAGATGTATTAAGGTTGTAAACGTGTGTTAATCCTTTTTCATGGGTAAAGGCTGTGTGCTGTAATATTTTTACCTCAAGTCAGTATGTCTGTGTTTCTGGAGCAATTTCTTAGAAAGTAGCCTTTCCAAACCAGTAAAATAGAGAAATCCGTATATCTGGCTTAGCTTAATTTTGCAGGTAGATTATTGGTTGTAGTATGTAACCAGCAGACTTGTAAGATATATGATTTTAGTTGTTTCGTCAGAGTATTTAAGTCAATTATTTCCATAGTTCTCTCTCTTGATTTTTGGATTCTTCTAGACTCCCATCGTGTCAACCTCAACAGCCAGGCAAGACAGGAGAAGATGCTTCATCAGTTTAAATAACAAAATTCGTGTTATAAGTTATACTTCTGTCTCTTTGATTTCCTTTACTACCCGTATCCAAATTATTTTTTCATTTGACAGTATCGAACCTGCATTTTATGGAAACTTTTGCTTTTTTGTTGGATATCAGTGGATCTGAATACCACAAGAGTTGTCCATGAAAAACATAACATTATATAAGCGAGACAATAATGCCATTCTTTTCCAGGATGTATATATACTACCTAGGTCACTATCGGTCATTTCCATAAAACAAATAATGGAGATTATATCTTTACAGTATCATCTGACATACTGGGAATACATCGCTATCTATTTTCACTTAATATGACTTACTTTACAGAAATCTTTCCCACGAGAGAGAGCACATGACAGTTGCAACTTTGAAGTTGCTGGAAGCAGATTGGAAGACTTCAGGGCATGTCAACTGGTAGTCTTGGCCAGGTCTCATACGAGAATCAGTCAGCAATTCATGAAGGACGAGTAAAGGACCTATCCAACCAGAGTCCAATTGCTTCGTTGCCACCATCGGCACATATCAAAGCCACACCCAACCTTCATTCCTATATCATAACACCTCTTCAGTGTATTTTCCTATCTGCTGTGTTTAAACTCGTGTTCTTGGACTGACACGAGCCACACATTCTTACAAGCACTGTTTCACAGCTGCTCTAAGAATCACACCTCATCCACAGAGAATATTTGGTGATCAAAGTTCGATACCTGCTCTGTTGTGCAATATACCATTATGGTGAGGCTTAGCCCCAGTAAGTTCTGTCAGGATACTCTCGATAGTTAGTTTTATTAGGATTATAAATTTAGAAGATATTAAAACAAAACTTACTCAGTTTATATAGGTATTTCTTGGCCACGTGTACGACAGAAATAATTTCAGTGTGAATACACAGTTTAAGCACGTGTTTCTTTGTAGTGGGACTATTAAATTATTCAACTTTTTTTCATTATAATCAACATCTCGTGTTTTGATAGTTTTCATTACAGTTCATTATGATGCAACTGTAATAAAAACAGAAACACTTTAAATGTTGCAATTAATTCTACTAGCTACTGCTGGATTGTTCTATGTATTTCACATGGAAAATTAATTATTTCAGCCAACGTTTTGGTCAGCTCGTTACAGAGGTAAAAATGTATAACTGATCTGTGTGCTACAATATATGGACTCCACCTGTACGTAACGATACAAAAATGGGTCAGTAATTTAAGGGTTAAGCCTGTATCTTATCTAAAACGAATATTGAGGTTAATCGAACTTTCTAAGGTCGTTGTTTTAGGTCCCTTGATTGTGCTCAAATATTTTCGTACTTTTGATTGTATCAAGCTTTCGCGAGAGACAATTGAAATCAACCTTGTACGAAAAATCTTAACAAACTTTCTATTGATCTAAGATGTCGGCTTCCTTTGAACAAACCAAAGACATAAAAGTCCACAAGAGCTGCATTAGAGAAGCTGACAATTTTTATGTTTGATTCCAGTTTTCTTGACTATCTTTTTTATGAAAACATCTACTGATGTGGCTGAAAGTTTCTGAACTTTTGTGACCTTTCATACACTTCAAGTCTCTGTTTATTATTATCTTGTTAGCGTGCCAACTGCATTGGAATTGCTTTATTGGGTCATAAGGTTTTCTTTTTTTTAGCCACTTTGGTGTTTGTCTAGATTAGGACGAGGTGTGTTTTAGAGCCATCTGGTGTCCTAAAAGCTCTGTTTTTGAGTTTTTCTGCTTCCATATTTCGAAATGTTGTTTTCTTTGGGCTACATATTCTTCAGTAAACTTCTTATACAAATATTCTTTATTTGAAAGGTTAAAAGCACTTCTCTAGCCAAACGTCTACCCTTGGTGGTATTGCACCGTCAAATGATCAGAAATCGACATGAAAAATGTCGTCTGTTGCACCACGGCTCGCCTCTAGGGCGACGCTCCGCTGCATTAGCTTATAATCAAATAACTTTCTATGACGCCAAGAAGCTTCGTAACTGTCTGATTTTAAAAGGTCACTAGACTACGGTAGTTCGTAATAAAACACATCAAGTTGTATTGCTCCACTTTCAGAACATCGAAAACCTGACGAGCATGAAAAGAACAATATACATATAATATAAACAAACTGTTATTTAAAGCAGTCTCATTGTCATACTAAAAACGAGGACGAATGTTTAACATCCGGGTGATTCAGAGCCAGTATTATCACTGTTGTATTTTAGCCTAACATGGTTTCTTTGATTATTGGTACGCGAGCCGAAGAGCGAGTATATTAAGTACAGATTTAAATACCGTACAACATAAGATTTTGAGATTCAGTTTCTACGATGAGAAACAGGGAAGAAGGCAACACGACAAATAACTATTTTGTTCAACTAGCGACTGCGGTGTCGCGTTTCAGGGGTGATTTTCGGGAGTGTGTGTGTCTTTTTGAATTTGTTTATTATTATAAATTTCACGAAGCTATTACTTTAGAGACTTTCAATTTTAAAGAAAAGAAACACATTTTTAACATCCAGTTTATGTTTAAATTAATAGGACTTGTTTAAAGAGTTTTAATAAGAGCGACTTATAATGTTTTGTTCGAAATTTAACAACTGTTTACATTAACAACATTGTATATTAGTTGAATGAACGATGTTTACTGGGGATATTAACACTGACGATCTTTATTCTTTGCAGATCTTATAGGACACATCACTGAACATTGATCAACATGTGGAGGTGATCCTAACTGATCCAATGAACATTGATTAACATGTGGAGGTGATCCTAACTGAACATTGATCAACATGTGGAGGTGATCCTAACTGATCCAATGAACATTGATTAACATGTGGAGGTGATCCTAACTGAACATTGATCAACATGTGGAGGTGATCCTAACTGATCCACTGAACATTGATCAACATGTGAAGGTAATCCTAACTGATCCACTGAACATTGATCAACATGTGGAGGTGATCCTAACTGATCCACTGAACATTGATCAACATGTGGAGTTGATCCTAACTGATCCACTGAACATTGATCAACATGTGGAGGTGATCCTAACTGATCCACTGAACATT
>NW_013675544.1:8723-9848 GCF_000517525.1 Limulus polyphemus
TCTCGGAAGCCTAAAGAAAGGGGAGCTTATCACTATATTACCCCCTGATAGGTTCCTCTCGGAAGCCTAAAGAAAGGGGAGCTTATCACTATATTACCCCTGATAGGTTCCTCTCGGAAGCCTAAAGAAAGGGGAGCTTATCACTATATTACCCCTGAGAGGTTCCTCTCGGAAGCCTAAAGAAAGGGGAGCTTATCACTATATTACCCCTGATAGGTTCTTCTCGGAAGCCTAAAGAAAGAGGGGCTTATCACTTTAGTACCCCACTTTCATAGCAGTTAATAACCCACGCCTCTAGCACCCACTATTTGATCACCTATTTTGTATTAAGACATCTAATATTGTTGGCTAAATTTTTCTATAGATGCATGCCTTTTTTTACTGTCTCTACACTTAATCTATGCCTTTTTTTACTGTCTCTACACCAAATGTATGCCCTTTTTACGGTCCCTAAACCTAATTTATGCCCTTTTTTACTGTCTCTACACCTAATTTATAATATATACATGCCACCAAAGTATATTTAAATTTTGATAATGTTTCAAACATTTCTAATATTATTTGAACTTCATTCACCTAGCTTGAACCAGAGGGCGCTAAATCAAGGAGGTTGTTTTTATATTCATTGACCTCATTAAACCTCTGTGTAAAGTAACACAACGACTCATGTATACTTAAAACCAATCAACACAACAACAAATGAAAAACAGGAGAAGAGAAAAACAAGGTATTTGGATCCTATCGACCTGAATACACTTTTAAATAAACAAATTTGTTATTCATTAATAAAGCCTCGTTCTATGTAGCATTAAAAAGTAACCCTACAGTGTAAACTATACCATACAGATACACACCAGTGTAAACTATACCATACAGATACACACCAGTGTAAACTATACCGTACAGATACACACCAGTGTAAGCAATACCATACAGATACATACCAGTGTAAACAATACCATACAGATACACACCAGTGTAAACTATACCATACAGATACATACAAGTGTAAACAATACCATACAGATACACACCAGTGTAAACTATACCATACAGATACACACCAGTGTAAACTATACCATACAGATACACACCAGTGTAAACAATACCATACAGATAAAAACC
>NW_013675544.1:10820-12170 GCF_000517525.1 Limulus polyphemus
AGTTATTACAACGGTTATAATATATATTCTAACAAGTTATTACAACGGTTTTATTTTCAATTCTAACAAGTTATTACAAAGGTTTTATTTTCTATTTTAACAAATTATTACAACGGTTTTAATTTCTATTTTAACAAATTATTACAACGGTTTTAATTTCTATTTTAACAAGTTATTACAACGTATTTTAACAAGTTATTACAACGGTTTTAATTTCTATTTTAACAAGTTATTACAACGGTTTTAATTTCTATTTTAACAAGTTATTACAACGGTTTTATTTTCTACTTTTCAGATACACTAATAATGTCGAAAGTTTAACATATGTCAAGGTATTGAATCACGTGTAGTAAAAGGCAAGTTTGAGCCAACTTTCTGTAGATATCACGACACGAGAACCAAATTAAATATATTAGTGTCATATATTAGACATTCATATACAATCCTAGATCATATTCGACAAACTTTTATATATTCTGGTCGCCATTTTGTGGCTTGTTTCAAAATCAAAGGAAGCTTTTTTTCTAGATTATTTTGTAAAGTTAACAGTCTCAGGTAATAATATATGCACTTCCTACCAGTAGATGGCAGCAGTGCATGTCATCATCTGAAGGGTGTAATTACTGAAATCAGTTCAGTTATTAGTTTGTACAGTTTCGTATGTTTTAAAAAAGCATCCTTGATAGGTTTTTAACTGTATTATTCTCGACTTTATACAAAACTTGTTTTCCAGTTCAATTTTTAAGAGTTTATTGTTTACTAAATCTTCTGATTATTTTAATTATGATCAGTCAACTTAATACATGCACCTACCGCAGGGATCGAGCCCCGTTTTGTTTTGACCCGAGTATTTTCTTTTATGTCATAGTTATTAACCTACCGCAGGGATCGCACCCCTGGAGTTTACCGCTGAGTCATCGTGGGAGCTGACTTGGTTTCTGTTTAGAGTCGTTAGAACAATATCAGTACTGCAGAATTAATGTACCCATATTAAAAGTTTTGTAAATATGTCGTAACGCTTTAATATGAAAGTATAGATTCTAGTTGTCCCCAAGTGGGACAGTGGTAAGGTTATGGTTGTCCCCAAGTGGGACAGTGGTAAGGTTATAGTTGTCCCCAAGTGGGACAGTGGTAAGGTTATAAACAATGTGGTCTTGATCTAAAATAGACAAACAAAAGATTCGGCTTTGTATTTTTTATTTTTGTCTTGTACGCGGGTTCATTCCAGACAAGAGGGCGGAAGGCCAGCAAGGGGTTGCGTCCTCTCTTTGGCCAGGCGATGTTACAAGAGATGTATAGGAGAAGAAACACAATGTGCCATGAGCCCAGGCGATGTGACAAGACACAAAT
>NW_013675544.1:12939-19224 GCF_000517525.1 Limulus polyphemus
GTTCGTCATCTGGACTAGATAGTTGTATGATGAAGTTCCTCATCTGGACTAGATAGTTGTATGACGAAGTTCGTCATCTGGACTAGATAGTTGTATGATGAAGTTCCTCATCTGGACTAGATAGTTGTATGACGAAGTTCGTCATCTGGACTAGATAGTTGTATGATGAAGTTCCTCATCTGGACTAGATAGTTGTATGACGAAGTTCGTCATCTGGACTAGATAATTGTATGACGAAGTTCCTCATCTGGACTAGCTAGTTCTATGGTGACAGTTATCTGGAGGGCATGACGCTCCAGAATCTGTAGACTTTAGTAAAAGGAAGCAGATGGAGAGATCCATGTAGTATGGCCATAAATAGACGAGGTAGGAAGAAGGGTTTGTACGAATACATTGGTCTTGAGATCCAGGAAGCTCCTGTACAGGCTTTAGGCAATCATGTTGACTTGTAAGGCTTCAGTATTAACTTGAGATCCAGGAAGCTCCTGTACAGGCTTTAGACAGTCATGTTTAGTTGTAAGGCTTCAGTACCCGAGTAGTATTAACTTGAGCTCTAGGAAGCTCCTGTACAGGCTTTAGGCAATCATGTTTACTTGTGAGGCTTCAGTACCCGAGTAGTATTAACTTGAGATCCAGGAAGCTCCTGTACAGGCTTTAGGCAGTCATGTTTACTTGTAAGGCTTCAATACCCGAGTAGTATTAACTTGAGATCCAGGAAGCTCCTGTACAGGCTTTAGGCAATCATGTTTACTTGTAAGGCTTCAGTAGTATTAACTTGAGATTATTAGGCGCTAAGCCTAATATTAGGCCCAACAAATTGTGAAATATAAGAAGACGTGAATTGTTTGTGATAAAATAAATAAACGCAATTCTAAGAATGCATTCTGATACGAATTTAAAAAAAAGACATTTCCTAGTAAACATTTACAAAATCTTAACGGCGTAAGTAGAAGGACATATACTGTTCTTCTTACACATATGCTTCTTACAGTATCAAATTGTAAGTTTGATACAATTTTGATGACAGTTTTTGTCCCTCTTTAATTATTCTGCATACAGTTGCTGTGTTTCCCTGAGTAACTGTAAAACTGATGCCACGGTATTTTCCCCTACTTCACTCTTATAATGAAAACACATTGAAAAACATGAAGTTTCTTGCCAAATGCTGTGTGAGTTTTATATGAAGTTTCTTGAGAGATACTGTGTGAGTTTTATATGAAGTTTCTTGAGAAATACTGTGTGAGTTTTATATGACTTCTTGAGAAATGCTATGTGAGTTTTATATGAAGTTTCTTGAGAATACTGTGTGAGTTTTATATGAAGTTTCTTGAGAAATGCTGTGTGAGTTTTATATGAAGTTTCTTGAGAGATACTGTGTGAGTTTTATATGAAGTTTCTTGAGAAATACTGTGTGAGTTTTATATGAAGTTTCTTGAGAAATGCTGTGTGAGTTTTATCCTCTGTAAGTTTTGCATATTTGCCTCAGAACTTGTCAATTTGCACGTGAAAGGAAGCACGAGGACCAATCTATTGTTTTGACACCAACCCAATTATTTCACGTGCTGTGACCATATAGACAATTCAACGGGATCCTAGTGTGTGTTTCGCGTTCCAATTTTTCAGTTTGAAAACATTTTAAGCTTTATGTTTAACTCCCAAAGTTAGAAAGTGTAAAAACTCTACATAAAACTGACACGTTTTATCACAGATAGAGGAAGAAACCAGGTTTAAACCTTTGCTTCAGACACCACTGAAAGAGCACAACACCCAGCAACGTCAGTGTTTGACGTTACACGTTGGGTAACAAATTTTCTAATTCAAATAATCCATGAAACAAACGCTGAAATATTATACATAAATCTGATACTCGGATTTAGGGTTACTCAGAAAATCCTCGATGTCTCCAACTGTTGCCCAGAGAAAGTTTGTTTGTTTGGGCTATCTGCTGTGTTCACCGGGGGGAATCAAACCCGAAATTTAGCGTTGTAAGTTCACAGACTCACTGCTATCCCATAGGTTAAAGAGTATGACCCAAGTGATTATAATTTAATGGCCTGGAACCACTAATGGGTTTAATCGAATTTATTTATTCAAGCATATTTTAAATAATCGTTTTGTTAAACTACATTTTTTTTTCATATCAGGTACTTTTTATTCAAGTTTCTTGTTATCTGCTGAAGAGTGTACAGAATGATCGTCACGTTTTACTAACCTTCTCTAATTTTTAAGATGCGTCTGTAAAAATAGTTAAATGTTTGGTTCACCAGAAAGTTTTAAATCGAAATATTGCACGATATGTTACAACACTCCGTGTCGAGAATTTAACAAACAATTAGTGTTGAACGGGCGAGTTCTGGTGTTGTACTAAGGACCTCTTGGGCAGTGCCTTTGGGAGACGAAGGCTAGATTTGAAATATTTGTATACGACTTTAGTAACACTTATTTTTCGAACTGGTTTTATTCTAAATCTCAATTAATCACTGCTTTACAAAAAATATAACTGATTCTCTGAAATCCCAGCAACCCAGTGGCTCGGCAGTACATCTACAGGCTTACGACGGTAAAAATCGGGTTTCGATACCCGTGGTGGACAGAGAATAAAGGGCCCATTGTATAGCCTTGTGCTTAACAACAACCACGCTAAACTGAAATCTTAAGATCTTGTTTAAAACGATACTTTTTTGTTTTAAGTGGATTCATCTTAGTTTATTTACGTAAAGTTCTGTAAAAGTAGCAGTTGCTATAGGAACGACAATTATCAGCAAACATTGGTTATTGCATTTTTATCTTGGGAAATTTTCTAAGGAAAAACCCCTCATACATATAATACATAACTTTGGGCCTCCTCTGTAGGCATGAACCAAACGTAGGGAACGAGGTCAGGCCAAGTACACCGAGAAAAATAATTCTAAACACGCACTGACACATCCCGTATAGCTATATCTTACTGACACATCCTGTATAGCTATATCTTACTGACACATCCTGTATAGCTATATCTTACTGACACATCCTGTATAGCTATATCTTACTGACACATCCTGTATAGCTATATCTTACTGACACATTTTATATTTTTCTTGTACTACAAGTTTCTAGATTTTATTTCGTCTACTTGAAATCACAGTATATGTTTAGTGCTCACTCAATCCTGATAAGTTGTATAAATATATGTTTAGTGCTCACTCAATCCTGATAAGTTGTATAAATATATGTTTAGTGCTCACTCAATCCTGATAAGTTGTATAAACATATGTTTAGTGCTCACTCAATCCTGATAAATTGTATAAATATATGTTTAGTACTCACTCAATCCTGATAAATTGTATAAATATATGTTTAGTGCTCACTCAATCCTGATAAATTGTATAAATATATGTTTAGGGTTCACTCAATCCTGAGAAGTTTCACAGGCAAGTGTTTAGCATTCACTCAATCCTGAGACATTTTATAGACACCTGTTTATGATTCACTCAATTCCGAGAAGTTTTATAGACACTTGTTTAGGGTTCGCTCAATCCTGAGAAGTTTTATGGACACCTGTTTAGGGTTCACTCAATCCTGAGAAGTTTTATGGACACCTGTTTAGGGTTCACTCAATTCTGAGAAGTTTTATGGATACCTGTTTAGGGTTCACTCAAACCTGTGAAGTTGTATAGACATATGTTTAGTGTTAATTCAATCCTGAGAAGTTGTACAAACATGTTTAGGGTTCATATATTCCTGAGAAACTTCATTGGTGAAACGTTAGATACATGAGCTCGTTCATTGCGTTGGTAAAAAAAACCCAAATGTTAAGTACATATCATCATCTTATGATATTTAATTACAAGGAGCGTGCCTTTTATCTCTGTTGGAAATTATCTGTGAGGAGACCCAGGGTCACAAGTTTACTTCGTGATAATAAAACAGTGTTTGTTTTATATTAAAAGTGTGTATTACCTACATACATCTCTTACGTCAAAATGGCTTGAGTTGCGAAAATTGAACGCTAAAACAGCTCAGTTAACAAAGACGCCGACATATACTTTTAATATTAGGGATACGCTTTCATTTTTACATTCTGTCCCCTCAGAGCGACACCCTCATCAATACATATAGGTAGATGGAGGTAGGGTTAGGGTCACAAATATTCAAGACTTCAATATTACAGTAGAGGGTGTATTTATAATTTCAGATAACATCTTTCGAGTAGTTCCAAACAAGGATTTATCTGTATTGATGAAATAAACAATTTATGTAGACAGGATTTGAATACCGGTGGAATGAGATCCTGCAGCCTAAATTACGTTTGAGATGGATCTTAAAACTTACACTTTATGTCACATCATTGGCAATCTTTACTTGCTAAACTTATAACTTCACAAACAAGTTTTGTAATATGGGAATTATGGTAAACACAAAGTAAAGAATTTTTGTTGTGGTGTAAATTTTCTTTAAAGTCAACCATTTACCAATTTTGGTGAAGTAATGATATAGGTGTTATTCTATACAAAAAAAAAGATATTCAATATATATATGGGCACGTTTGAATTGCTTTTGGACTACGAAGTTAACATGTCAAGTTTGGTCTGGATCGGTCAACTCGTTTTCCATGATATTAGATACTTACCGCACCTGGATGGCTTAATATGTGAAGGATGTCGGTACTCCATTTTTTTAGCTGGATATCTGAGGGAGAGACCCTGTTGTGATAAACGTTTCGCTGTTATCTCCAGTTCACCACTTCCTGCATCGTAAGTTTTGTTTGTTTCTTTGAAGTTAAGCGCAAAGCTACACAATGGGCGATTCGTGTTTTGCAGGAGCAGCATTGTAAACACTCTGTGTCAACACTACTTATGTAGTGTCGCATCAACACTATTTGTTCCAGTAAGGGACATTTGTAATCGGACAAATTAAAAATACAATTAGTAACCGAAACGTTCTTCCTCTAGAATCTGTTAACAAAGTCTTCTCCAGATTTAATAAACAATCCGAAGTAAAGTCTCAGCACAAGTCAAGTAATAATGAACGTTCTATTTACATTAAATACCAAGTTGTCTGTGTTTCTTCTTTGTAGATAACTAGGGTAATCTATATAACAAATACCAAGTTGTCTGTGTTTCTTCCTGGTAGATAACTAGGGTAATATCTATATAACAAATACCAAGTTGTCTGTGTTTCTTCCTGGTAGATAACTAGGGTAATATCTATATAACAAATACCAAGTTGTCTGTGTTTCTTCCTGGTAGATAACTAGGGTAATATCTATAAAACAAATACCAAGTTGTCTGTGTTTCTTCATGGTAGATAACTAGGGTAATATCTATAATAACAAATACCAAGTTGTCTGTGTTTCTTCCTGGTAGATAACTAGGGTAATATCTATAAAACAAATACCAAGATTCTTAGATCGTTAGTTCCGTTTATCAAATAAGTTGTGAACAGTTTAACGAGTTTTAGATTGTTCAAAACCACGGACAAGCTCCTACCTACGTTAAAGAACATTACAACCCCCCATGTTTATTAACACGTGTCCAAGCATGGTCATTTTTTTCAACCTGACAACGTCAACAGACAAAAAGTATAAACTGTCTTTAAATAAAGTAAGTTTGAACCTAAATGTAATAATATTCGGTATATTTTCTAACCGTTGTTTAAAAGTTCTGAGGTTTAATTGTTCTATATGTATGTTTCATCTTTTCTATTGTCAAGGTGAATTTATAACACGGTTCAATCACACTACATTAATCTATTGAAAATGGCTAACATATCAGAATTATGTTTCAAACACATACGTCACAATATAAGATTTATTAAAGTGATTTCAGTACAAATTACACGTGTCCAACGATTATTTGTTGAGAGAAACACGCAGACGATCACTGGCTGTTGAGAGAAACACGCAGACGATCACTGTCTATTTTGTTACGTAGATAGTTGTGTTTGATATAACGACATAATTTCCAGTTGATGTTATGATCATGACTCTTAATTGTTTAACGGTCTTCGACATCTTTTTGATATTCTGCAGATCTTGTTAAGACCAACCAATGTATCCATCCGTTAGTTTTCCTGTTATCTATATTATCATTATGCTCCTTGTAGTTGGTGTTGCCAAGTTAAGCTGGTGAAACGTTCTAACCCTATATATTATACACTGTTTAATAACGGCTGGAGACGGCTTGAATGGGTAATGAAGACAAACTTTAATATAAGTTTAACATAACAGCAATGTACAACGTTCGACAAGGTTTGTCATCATCAGGTAACTTTAGTCGTGGAGGCAAGGCACACAGGGATAGG
>NW_013675544.1:19245-21533 GCF_000517525.1 Limulus polyphemus
CAACGTTTCGACAAGGTTTTGTCATCATCAGGTAACTTTGCCGAAACGTTGTACATTTGCTGTTATGTTAAACTTATATTAAAGTTTTTCTTCATTACCCATTCAAGCCGTCTCCAGCCATTATTAGTCTCAAAGTGGGTTCCTCGTCATCGAATTACAAACTGTTTACTCGTTCATAAATAAAATTTCAGTTTTCAAAGAAATAGTTTTAATGGCGAATTAGATAGCGCAGCGCTGTAAATAACGTCATTAGTAACCAATCAGAAAGTTAGTGGGCGGAGCTACAGGAGACTCGCCAATAATATTTTGATTTATAGCCACTTTATGGAGAGTTGCACGCGCGGATGAAATATCTCTGTAACTCGTCGTCTGCTCCTATATAAGTCGCTATATTGGTCGAAGTGCTCCAGGATTTCAATCCATGCTGCTCTTTTCGACTTTTCAGTTCAGTATTACGTTTGTTTTTCTAGATGGCACAGAACAGGTTGTTAGTAATTCTAGTTTTAATAGTTATCTTGAGTTCGGTGCGTTCTCGGCCTCATCGCCATAAGCACAGCAAAAGAGAAGAAGAGAGTGACCAGAACTCCGTCATTCGTGACGACATTGCTAACCAGAAAGCACTGGAACACATGTTTATGATGAATGATTGGCAGTGTAACACACCTAGGCCGAGAGTGTTCAAGATACGGGACATACATAACAATCCTGACAAGAGGTACGAACCCGCGTGCACAGTTTTGCACCGTTGTGGTGATGACGTGGGGTGTTGCCGGTCTTCTAAAAAGAGCTGTAGGGTTGTGAAGGAAGAAAAAGTTTCAATTTACGTATTCAACTTAAAGCTCCTACCAAGCGGAATATCGCTTCCTTTTCTGGAGAAACTAACTTTTACAAATCACACAGCTTGTGCTTGCCTCAGAGTATCGCCCGACGAACAACACTGACGACGAAACACGTACTTTCTAGTGACGGATGATCCCGTTGGCTCGGGTCTCTTCGGAACCACTCGAGCTTAAACTTTGACAAACTTACCAACTGTAAAATGTTTTGTGAAATGAATGTAAGTTACAACTTTGCGACTCGTTTTGTTAGTTATTTCAAAGTTTACCGTGTGCCTACCTTACAGTTGGGGGAGAATGTGATCAAAGATTGTAGGCCTATTGGTATTGTTATTAGCTCAACAAAATCACATGTTTGTACGCTCTTATTTATATTCATTTGAAAGTAATTGTTGTAAATTATTTAAATCTTTTGTAATAAAAATAAAACATATTTATCAGTGAACTGTGAACACGGGTTTTATATTGGTTACAGATAGCCTCCATTTCAACGTAAGTGTAGTTATAAGTGACTTAAAACCTTTGATTTGTGAACGTTGGGTTTAAATATAATCTTTATGTAAATTTCAAAGTTCCTCGTGCAACTGGGATATTAATTATTAAGTTAACAAACGTTAACTGTTAATGTTCTGTACTTTATTTTTTTGTTGTTCTTCAGAACAAACCCACATTGGAGGAATTAAACGCTGGAATGTAGCGTTGTAAGTCGGTAAGCTTACCGCTGTTCCACCGCGTGAACTGCCTTATAATACAGAACTAGAATTAAAACAGTTTCATAAGTGGCTCCATCTATTATCATTATCTATTATCATTATGTCAGTAGAATGTATTTCGTGCAAGAGCTATTTCACATAATCGTTCCTAATTTTTATTTATAGCCTGCAAGGAAGGCAGCTAGCCAACAACACTTTCCGCTAACTGTTATGTTTCTTATAACCGATAGACTAGCGGGATCTAACCATCACTCTTATACGATACCCAAACATTTGAAGTGCAAATCAGGAAACGATAGATTCAAATTCCCAGTACGGTAACATTAAGGCACTCTCGACCCTAGTCGAAAGTAGCAAAATCAGATCAAACTTAGAGCACAATCAACGGGAAAAAATTAATTAAACAAGATTAGAACTTAGAGCACAATCAACGGGAAAAATTAATTAAACAAGATTAGAACTTAGAGCACAATCAACGGGAAAAAATAAATTAATCAAGATCAGAACTTAGAACACAATCAATGAGAAAAAATTAATTAATCAAGATCAAAACTCAGAACACAATCAACGGTAAAAAAATTAATTAAACAAGATCAAACTTAGAGCACAATCAACTGTAAAAAAATTAATTAAACAAGATCAGAACTTAGAACACAATCAATGGGAAAAAATTAATTAAACAAGATCAGAACTTAGAACACAATCAATGGGAAAAAATTAATTAAACAAGATCAGAACT
>NW_013675545.1:0-16008 GCF_000517525.1 Limulus polyphemus
TTAGGAAGACCACGTGCATCATTGGAGTATTGGTTTTTTATACCCGGATGAGAAAGATGATTCCAAATTATATAATTCTTTTACTATTTTAGGCGGAAAGTATCATTTACAATTATTGGCGTCAGACACAAACAAACCAACCTATTTCACAGAGTAAAAACTAAATAAATAATTACACAGTTAATTGTATGTCATTTCATTAATATACCGAAATCATACTTTCGAGAATGTTTATAGTTTGATAGAGATAACAAATGTTGTAAGAATTTCACGTTCGGAATAATTTTATTACGCCTATTTTCACTTCTTCTTATGTGATTATACATAATTATTAAATCATATTCTGTATTAAGTAAAGAGTTTGGGTTTTTTTTTTCAACAGAAGTCATCTATCTATTTGCGGTTCACTTATTCTGACCAGATATATAAATCACCAGTTTTTACTCTCCAAGGCTTGGAAGACTACAGTGTTCTAGATAACTTAGTATCTTTCATTTCTGACAGAAATGTGCATCCTTTGTGATTAAGATAAAAGGCCAATTACCGAGAAAATTGTACGACAAAAGAAAAGAATACAGTGCTTTGTCAGCAGCACGAAATTCTGGCACGTGAAGCGTGTTACAAAGGTATCAGTCTGTGCGTTAGTATGGCTACGAGTGCTTCTACACTTGATGAAGCAAGGTACGTGCGGGACATAATCCGATGTCTGGATACTGCTGGTAGAACAAGTATCATCTTTCTCTCATTCGTGCAGTTTATAACTCAGCAACGAGGAACAACTATATATTGTTACGTCTCCGTTCGTTAGTTAATTTTCCGTAAATTCGTTCCGACGAAACTTTAGCGACACAAGTCCTTTCTTAAATAAAACTGGTTTATTCTATCTGAATATAACTTTGCGATGCACTTAATTCCAACAGTCGCGCTAAAACAAACGCTATAACTCACGTCTCACGAGCTCGACTTCAACAATACTCCGTTCAATTACACACTCTCTGACTGCAGTTCAATTACTCATTACCTCTGTTGTCCCGTCACGTTGTGAACGTCTTATATATACAAGACTAACACATATCTAGTAAATGTTAGGGCATTCGTGAAGGAACAGGATATTTCTAGAAACAGGTGGCGTGATACTAGTCACGTGAACTCGCTGACGCAACAATATATATATATATATATATATATATATGTGTGTGTGTTTGCAAGAAATATTTTTCTTTTACGTGGTTTTAATTTTTCTTATAACTGAGAACTTTCTATGATTATTGTTACCACAATTCTTTTATCGAAACCACGCATTATTTATAATGATTCCATCAACTGCTTCGTGTATACCTAACTACTCATATTAAAAATAACATTGTTCAATGAACAGACTTGTTCTCGCACTCTCCACTGTTGGCTACAGAAAACAACTTTAAAGTTTTAAGTCCATTATGAGTCTGTTCTGGATTTTGTCGTTAATTAATGAAATATAATATTTGGTACTGTAAACATATTAAGCTTGTAAAAATAATCAACAACTTAAAATATTATTCGTTGTTCATGCAGTATAACCATTTCCAGTTTTTGCAAGACACACACTTAACCATCACAAGACACTTATACATGGATAACACAAGCACCAATATTTTTGTGATGAAAAGAGATGACGTTGGAAAGATAAGCTGTTATATTGTTATATATTTTTTAATACTAATATGAGCATTTGTAGTGATTTGGATTGAATAACAAAAGATTAACTGGATTTAGTAAGATTGGTAAATAAAAATAGTAGTATTAAAGTTTTAAATTGGAGCTTAGTGGTGTAATCTCTATTACAACGTTAGATTAGGCTTAGGACGTGTAATTGTACCTTTAGGCTTAGCTGTAATTCATCTTACTGGTAAATCGTAGAACAAGTTAAATACATTATTTTATTAAACAAATACAATATAAAGACTAGTTAATTGTCTCTTCTTGTTTTAAGGATTATCTTATTTACCTGACTTTAGTTTAGATCCATTAGTTTATAGGTCGGTTATAAATCAGGTTAAATACATTGTATTACTAATATTAGTATTACGTAAACATCAAATAGAGTAAAGACTAGCTATTTGTAATTGCTATAGAATTAAAGATAAAGTTAATTAATTCAGTTTGAACATAAAGTAGTTATAAAAAACTGTAATATAGTTGATTCTAAAACGTTAGGCTTAACAATAACAGTGTTGACAACAGGCTACCGGTATTTCTAAGCTATAAATACAATGGTTAAGATTAGTGTTTGAGTTAAGCGTTCACAGTTTGTTAGGTGTAATGGGTGCAATGAGTGGGTTTTATTTGGGAACTCTGGACTGGTATGTACTTTTAAGAAAGCTAGTACTAGTAGAGAAGATGTGCGATTTTTATGTAGAATTTCTAGGTTGGAAGAAAAGTTGGATGCTATTCTAATTAAGGTAGATGCAATAGATAACGAAAAGTGTAGAGTTTGGGAAATGGCAGCGGGATTTCAAGAGGAGCTTAAGCTTTTACATGCAAGGGGTACATCAGATAACAATGACTTTAAGGAAGCTAGAAAGAGTACTATTAGAGTAATAAGTAGTGAATTTAATTGTAATGAGCCTATTCTGTTGAGCAACAGCTTTCAGCCCTTGACTTCTGCAGATGAGGAACTATTGGAGGAAAGGAAAACAAAAGGGTCAGAGAAGGATTGGGTGATAAGGAGGTAATGGTTATAGGTGCTTTCTTGACAAGGCATGTGGATATGGCAGTCTGTAGGATAAATATGGGGGGAAAATTAGATTATACTGCCCAGGGGCACAGGTTGAGAATATAACTGATAGAGCAGGAGATATAATTAAGGGGGCTAGCAGAAATGTAGCTTTTTGTTGTACACGTAGGGGCTAATGATATAGGATAAGGTAGGTCAGAGGAGCTAATTAAAAAGTACAAGGTATTGATAAAAGCACTTAAAGAAAAGGGTCATAACCTAATTATGTCAGGGATACTGCCGAGAATTAATTGTGAGGATGAAATTATGAGTAGGTAATTAGGGCTAAATACTAGGCTTAGGTTAATATGTGAGGATGAGCAGATAGGCTGGTTCAACTTGTGTGTGTGGGATCAGTTCAATGGGAGAATGGAACTTTTTGAAATGAATGGTTTACATTTAAATAGGGTAGGATCTGGCTTATTTGCAAGGGATGTGAACTCATCTCTAAAGGAAAATGTAAACTAGGACTAGACAGTGGTAAAGGCCAGGATAACCTAAATGCAAAAAAGAAAAAAAAACTAAAATGTAGGGAAAACTTGAGCATAGGAAATATGTATAGCAGTAGTTATATGGATAGGCTAAATTGTTACTTTTGTAATACTAGAAGTATAAGAAATAAAATATATGATTTTACGGCACTGGTAGAAAGGGAGGAGTTTGATATAATGGAAATAACTGAAACATAGTTAAATGTAAATGATTTTGATGACAAAAATTTCTTTGAAATACGATGTCACAGGCTATTTAATAAAGATAGAGCATTAAAGAGAGGGGAAGAGTGGCTTTACATATAAAATGCGAGTTACATTCTGTTGAAGTTGAGGATGTCAAAGATAATATCAAAGATATTGAATCAATTTGGGTTTCTATTAGCGAATATAAAGGGATAAGGCTTTTAGTGGGAATTCGTTACGGACCACCAAAATGATATTGATGAAATTTGTAGGTTATATACCTTCAGACGTACCGCTGGGCTATTGTGTGTGTGTGTGTAGGGTTTAAAGAATTAACTACTGAAATTGTTGTAATAGCACGTACTATTAACTTAGGCTTATCAGCGCATAGTGATTAATCGAACACGTAGTCGCTTTATATCATAAAGAGTACTGGACTTTGCATTCTTCTTTTAAACATGATTAATTGAAATTTCCGACCTTTATGTTTTAATATTTTGTGATTTAATATGTTGTGATTTTAAATACTTTCAGTCACATTTTTCTTTTTTACGAATAATCCAATGGAGCCCGTCCAACACTAGAAACTGTTACGAAACTTCCTAAAACAAAACGAATGAAAACAATGATTCCATTAGTATGTTTAGTCAGGAAATTTGAATTGACAGAACAATATCAATACTGGTTACTTGACCACTTCAAAAAATATAAAATTTAAATAAGAAACTTAAAAAAAATTATGCCAGATTTTAAACTTGTATAGAATAGGGTACTTAGAAAATTAATTTTCAAAATTCTCTCTTAACAAAAATTTGCCACCAAGATTGGGTGACCATATGTTTCGATTTTCAAGTTTAATTTCTGGTGTGACTATAACTTTTATCATCACAAAAATGTGTTCTGGTTTTACAAAAGTAATGTACTTCTCAGTTGTTTTTAACTGTTCAACAAAAAAATCACATTAATTAATATTGCTTTAAATTCGTAAATCTTAAATACAACTTATCCCAACGTAGGGAACAGCATATGACAGCAGAATACCTTATGCTTTCATATATTGTCATAATGAATAGTCATGGCGAATGAATCAGTCAAATTGGACTCTTCTTCCTAGAAGAGTACCTCTTGCTTTAGTGCTTTTGATTTCTCTCATTTATATTAATGATAGTGATAGGGACATAATTAGTAAATGTTGCCTTCTTTTTCTTTATTCGACCTTAATTCCACCTATATTTGGGGTCGGCCTCTTGGGTGTTTTGTATTGGCCAAATATTTTTGTACTTGGGTGGCTGGTTCTGAAAGCAATCCTAAAGGGCGAGCATGTTTTGTGACGGAGATTCAAACTGGTGATCCTCAGAGTGCGACTCGAGCGCCTTAACCTCCAGGCCATGCTAGGCCTAGTAAACTTTACCGATGACACTAAACTATTTGGTAGTTCTTGCTTTATTGAGGATGAATTAAAGTATTTGGTAAATATTTGGCAAATGATCTTTCATTAAAGTTAGTGCATTTGGGTTAACATAAATTGGATCACACAGTTAATATAGATGGAAACCAATGCGCGAGAGTGTCTGATAGAGAAAAGTATCTTATAATAATGATGCGGAAGTCACTCAAATCATCAAAGCAGTAAAGCTAATATAATTTTACAGATTATTTATAAATGTATTGATTACAAGTCGACAGAGGCTCACTAGGAATATTGTGAACAGGTTTGGTCTTCTTGTTTTATGCATGAAATAATAGTAACTTGTGGAAAGAGTTCAAATGTGGACTGCTAGGAATAATCCAGGGATGGAAGGGTTATCCTCTAAGGACAAGTTAAGATCTCTTAGTTTATTTTATTTTGAAAACCGAATAACAAGAGGTGATCTTATTGAAGTTTAAAAGATTATCTGGGAGATCAATAGGATAAAGGCTTTTGATTTCTTTTTGCTATATTTTGGAATTAATAAGATAAAAGGACATAAGATTTTGATGAGATAGGCTAGCTTTGAGTTAAGATAGTTTTATTTGTTTAAAAGGGTGTTTGGCTCACGGAATGAGTTGTTGTTGGCAGTGGTGGAGATCAACATTTTACATAAACTTAAGAGAGCAATCGATGATTTCCTGAATAGCAAAGAGTGTAAATATTTACTTCTCTCAAGGACGCGTGTGCAATGATAGCCCTTAAGGACCAAAAGGTCCCATGTTGTCTTAGGTAATATTATTAAATTATTTTGGATATTAAATAGCAGTTAAAACTACTATTTCTTTTAAATACAAATAAGCTTAAGGTACTTTATCATCACCCTTGTCTGAACATAGGAATGTCCATTTGACAAATCTGTTAATTTTTCACTGGCTAATACTCATTTGTTGACTACAATATATCCTTGCCTATAAAGCGTGTTTTTATGTTTGAAGAAATGCTCATTATCTAATTAGGGGGTCATCTTATAAGGTAGGTCTATCATTTAAGGAAAAAGTTCTTAGTCATCTTGTAAAGAATAGGCTGGTAAATAATTCATATCGCTAAGGTACATCTATGAAATGTTGCATGATATAACCGAAATATTTATTAAAATTGTGTTTTGTTAATGTATTAATGTAATCATGTAATTGAATTGAGTTGTCCAAGCGATTTTGACGAAAACGAGAGAATTATTTAAAGCTCTGGATACAACTGTATTAATCAATAATGTAAAAAACATTTGTATATTATTTTAAAACGAGTGGAGTGTGTTCGTTTTGGTTTATTGTTTGAAATTTATCGTCAACAAGTCACAGACCTATTGTAAAGAATCAGGCCTACAAAACCTGACAGTAACAATTCGGCTTCAAGTGTCAACAGAAGCCATTGCATGCGACTATTTCAAGCCAAAACGTGCTAATATTTTATCAGAAGAATTTAGACTATGTTGAAAACATTAAATACCATTAGGAACTGCACTATAACTATATAAGCATATATGTTTTTAGCTTAACATAATATTTAGGGAAAACAGGAAACCTATTGGTCCATCTTGACTGTCTCATCCTGTACACAAAACTAAAACTATCAAATAAATAAATTTGAAAAATAAAATAATAATCTTAAAGCCAACCCTTATCATTCATATAGTTATCAATTGTTTTTATCAAACTTTTCACCAGACTCCTCCTCCTTTATTTCACTGGTTAAGTATTTTTATCAACACATTGATAATTGAATACAGTCAAAACTTGGTGCGATGCCATCAAGGTTTAATAATAACAAAGAAATTGAACATCGAAAAAAAAAAAGAAAAGTCGAACGCATTGTGTTTTCTATTTCTTTAGAAAGAAATTCCGCGCATTAAGCCACGCTCTTGTCACATGACTTCAAATTTCCCGTTAGCCAAACAACAATACAAACATCTAAGTAAAAGAACACAACTTCCAATATTACCCCTTCCCTGGGCACAGGATAGATAGCCGATTGTGTAGGTTAACTTCACAACAAACAAATAAACTTAATTCTCTTGTACATTTATAATTTGTGATTGAAATATTAACTCAATATTCACAGTACTAAGTCTGTAATAACTCATTAAGTTAACATTGCATTCAAACAGACTCAATATGTCACTAACAGACTGAAAAATCAGCAATAATCTATTTTATAGCATACCTTGTGTTCTATACAGTTCAACCTGTTCTATTTCTTTAGAAGAAATTCCACACATTAAGCCACGCTCTTGTCACATGACTTCAAATTGCCCGTTTCCAAACAACAATACAATCATCTAAGTAAAAGAACACAACTTCCAATATTACCACTTCCCTGGATTGTAAAGTCCCTTAAACAATGCTATTACATAGAGAATGCAATGGTATACTGAATTTAAACTTCCATAATAATAATAATAAAATAAAGTAACTCTTGGTAATTAAAAACCTTATCATTGATAACTACAAACATTATAATAATTAAATCATTAATTGAACGTGCGAGAGAGAGTGCAATCAAAACTTTCATCAACTTCTTTCTTTACCCATTTACGCTCTTATCATTTACCATCGCATGGTATCTTGTCACTTGGGTAGTTCTCTTTTGGTTGATAATCTCCTGGGGACCCTATTACTGCAAAGTGCCAAAGAAAAATAAATCAGCACTGTTCTGTACAAATAAACAATTTTGTTTCAATTATTATTAAGAAAAAAATCATTAATACTACTTATAAAGTTCAACAATGGGAAAACAATTGCTCAATGCCTTGTAATTTGAAACTGCTTGAAACTTCCGGCGTGATTTGTCACAAAAGTTTTGTTTGTTTGAAATTAAGCACAAAGCTACACAATGGGCTATCTGTGCTCTTCCCACCACGGGTTTCGAAACCTGGTTTCTAGCGTTGTAAGTCAGCAGACATACCGCTGTGCCACTGGGGGGCTTATCACGAAAAGACTCCCTTCCAAGTGGCAAAGCTAGAAACCGGGTTTCGATACCCGCGGTGAACGCAGAACAGATAGCCTATTGTTTAGCTTTGTGTTTAAATACAAACAAACAAACCAAATCGTCACAAAAAATATAGATTAAACTTTTCACCAGACTGCTCCTCCTTTATTTTATCGTTAACCACCAACTCGTTAAATATTTTTATCAACACATTGATAATTGAATGCAGTCAAAACTTGATGCGATGCCATCAAGGTTTAATAATACCAAAGAAATTGAACATCAAAAAAAAAAGTCGAATTCATCTTGTTATGTATATATTTTTCAATGTTGGAGAAAAGTTTTGAAAAAAACAACAACAACACCTTAGTGAAGTAATTCCTTAGGCCTAAACTACGTATACCACGTTCCAAGCAAACGCTCTTCACATTATGTCACGTAACTGCTTGAAAAAAAAGAACATTTGCTTAAAAACAAGTCTACTAATGAGTTTTATCTTTATATATATATATTTAAAGTTTTAATCACTTTGGATCATGTTAAGCTTATATATTTTACTAACTATGCACTGATTGAGCCATAAGCCAATCGACCAAAATTCTTCTAATAGTTTTTTGTTACTGGATAGGAATCTGCATAGTTATATCTTATTGACAAGTAAAAATATTGTCCAATAAGATAAACAGTTTTGAATTGTACATTTAGGCATTCAACTAATTAGGACTGGTACATATCATTTAGGATCCTACTTGATTTAAGAAGTTAGCGAAAAATCTATTATTCAAATAATTGTATAGGCTACTCTTGACATTCAAGTAGACAACATGTAGCCCGTTTTGAAGGCTTTTGGACATCTAAAGACAAAACTGTCTCATCAAATTGACAAAATCAAGCACTCTGTAGTTTTAAACCAGAGGCTACTCATTCATTCTCAACCGTTAAATTGACTTTTAGTTTTTTGTTTCCTCTTTTACAGACAATAAAAGTTTTCCAGAATAGGATATGGGAATTTCTCACAACCAGATTTGGAACCCTTATAGTCATAGAGAGATTAATTGATTGGAGGGGAGGTTGTTAGTAAGAAGAGGGGAAATTAGTCTTCAAAAATGAAAAGAAGTGATCTGGTATCCATGAGTGGTTTTTAGTACTTTAACTACAATATAATTCTTTAAACCTCATTTTCCCCACTTGATAATATGTATGCAGGATAAAGACACAGGGATCTAAAAGTCCACTGACTGGTTGATACACAATCCTTTTTAGAACAGTTGCGGCTGCGTGAATTGTCCAACATGAGAAGTCAAAATAAGGGAAATTTAGTCTAGCATATTCGTTAACAGAATCTCAATAATTTTGATCTATGTCAAGAATTTTGGTATTTTTATGACACCTTTCATAAAATTTTCTACCATTTTTATGCATGTACTTACTACACGAAGTTCACTGGCTAAACACGTGTTTTCAAGCGTTATATTTATAAAGAATAAAACGTGCAATTCTGGTGCCTGGTCAGCAGGTCATTCTTGTTTGTGGTTTAAAGAAAGTCATAGACACTTTATCTTCAACTGACCCGAATCCTTTTTCGAATTGGACCTCCTCAATGTATACGTAATTTGTAATTTCTTTACGGAGATAAACGTTATCAATCTTAACAGCATCTTTCAAGCCAACCTTTGCTCTTTCTCTAAGCCTTTTTTATGGTTAAGTGTATGACAAGTCTGGGTTTCTATAGCAACTATGACATAGATAGTCGAGCGGCTTAGAAAAGTTCACACTTATAGTAATACCAAGTTTCACACGACCGTACTCAACCCCCATCTTCTCTTACAAACATCGTGTGGATAAAAGATATCTGATACGCCAGTAGCTATAATGTATCTCTGAAAGTCACTCAATCTTAATTGAACACAAACAATAATGTGTCAACGTTAATAAGTTTGGCAAGTTTATTCAACGAGTTCAAAATTATAAAAATAAGTACATTTGTTTGTATCATTTCAAGTGCAAAGCTGCATAGTTGGCTGTTTGTGCTGTGCCCACCACGAGTATTGCGACATTGTTTTTTACTAGTGTGAGGCCTCAGACTTACCGCTGAGCCATTGGTAGTCTGAAATACGTAAAATAGCACAAAATCAAATAAATTATTTGATAAAGTAAGGTTCTAACACAATGTCAATTACGGGACTCGTTTATAAAAATCACTAACTAGTTATCTGTTTTGACTTGTACACAGTCAATACTGAAATACGTGAAATTATGAGTGTCTTAGAGCACCACCAGCGGAGATATGGGCAGATTAATTGACCAAAATATGAAAATGTAAATACGTCTTAGAAAATCTGTCTTACGTTCTCATAGTCATGCAAAATCCAAACTTAGAATTAATTCTATATATTACCAGTTGTTTTAATATTTGTTTGTTTGTAATTAAACACAAAGCACAATGGACTATCTGTTCTCTGCCCATCACGGGTATCGAAACCCGATTTCTGTCTTTGTAAGTCTGCAGACATACCACTGGGGGCTTCATTGAATAAACCGCCTAAGTTATCGAAACCCTAACTTTGATTCAAAAGAAGTGTACGATATCGATTGAAACTAAAAAAACACTAAATGTTCCTTAGTGTCTTTACCTTTCAATATTCTAATATTTATAAAAATATAATTGTTTAACAACTGTATGATCTTGTTTATAAATTTGTTTTCTATTACATTCTGTAATTAGATAATTTAAAGTATTTTTAATCATACCTTTTACGAAATATTGTGATCTATTAATTATGAAGAATTTAAAGATATTCATTCATTAACACATTTTAATGTGTCAAATTTATATCAGTCTTAGAGATTAATTAATTATGTATTTTATAAAATTAATTACATCATACTTTGTATCTTTTTCCACATGATATGTTAAATATCATTATCCAGAGATAAATAATAAAAGGTTGTATTAATAGATTTTCAGAAATTATCATTATTGTTATTACTTTGTTTCGATTATTTACAAAATAAAGCTTTCACTAGGTGCTCAGAGCTAACCCAGTGGTAAGCATAACCTACTGTAGATTCGTGGCTCCATTACCGGAGAAAAATATCGTACTCCATAATCTATGGTGAAATCCCGCTCTTCAATTACAGTAGCCCATGATTCTTCGGTGGTTAATGCTGACCAGCTTTCTTTCCCTCTAGTGTATCATAATTATTTTATTACTGTAGCTATAAATCAACTCACTGTCATCTGAACATAATACACAGCTTATCTGACAAAAACCTGTTAACATTTAATGTCAACATTTAAATTGCTCCTCCCCCAGTGGCACAGCGGTATGTCTGCGGACTTACAACGCTAGAAACCGGGTTTCGATACCCATGGTGGGCAGAGCACAGATAGCCCTTGTGTAGCTTTGTGCATAATTAAAAAGAAACAAACAAACAAATAACATTTAAATCAGAATAGCAGTCCCTTGATAAATTGTAGCGGCCATTTTGAAATATAAAGTCATAAAGGTAATTTTTTTTTTTTTTAGTTGATAGTGTTCTATAGCTAGGTGAATATATTTGCCATATTTGACACTATTGTCCAATGTGTAACAACTTCCCCATATTTTTAGCTATTTCCGAAAATTAGAGAGAGGAGTCAAGTATAAAGAGAGCTTATATCCCCAAACTGTGTTTGCCTCGAAGGACGAAATGGCATGTTGTTTTCCATCGGTCTTCTTATGCCAGGAACATCTCGACGACACAGGAATCTAAAGAAACCTCATCCCATTTATTGGCAAGGTCGGGCTATATATTAATGTTAAACTAGAACATAGTTCATTACATAACAAATCTTACTCTAACTAAGAACTGAAACGTTTTTAGGATTCTTAATAAAAAGCAATATTCGTTAAAACCTTCATAAACAAAACTACCGGGCTGGAATTTTTGCAAATACTACATCTAAATCTTCAGAAATCTTTATCTCCACAAGATAGCCTTTGGTTAAGAAGATAATCTTGGTACAAGCGAAGTTAGGAAAATGAACCACAAAAAACCTAAACTTCAAAAATTATCACAAAAACTATGCTTAAATTTTACAATTCTCTAATTATGATTCATAACATAAACAAGTAATTCAAACACTATTTAAACTTTAAAATTCTCTAATTATGATTCACAATAACATAAACAGGTAATTCAAACACTATTTAAACTTTACAATTCCCTAATTATGATTCACAATAACATAAACAAGTAATTCAAACGCTATCTAACCCCTTACTCTCTTAAAATTCTGGTTTACGAGTATTTATTTTATACATTTATTTTCCATTGGATGATGAGATTACAATTCGTACATGATTACTTTTAACCGTTCACAGATCATTTGATTTACGTGTCACATAATTTCGACATGAGATAAACCTTAGCGCTACCCAGTATCAGTTATTTTGTTCTACTGCTAAAATTCGCGCTAAAATTAACTAACTAAATAAAGTAAATTGGCATTTTTGATATAGAAACTCGAAAGACAGTTCAAATAGATGATAGAGAGAAAAATGAATAAAAAAATAAGCATGATAATAATTAACAAAAATGAAGGGAAACCACGTCACAACTTAGTAGCATTAGAATAACTGATTGAATGTGTATGTAAAGTCACTTTACATCTAACTTTATGTATAAATCCATTTTACCCTATTTCGTTTACACGCAAAAGTTCAGAATCAATTATGATAATTTTTATAATCTAACAATTAAAAATAATATACCTATGCATAACGTTGAATATTTGCTACTTAAAGATTTTCAAACAGATTAAAAAACATAATGTTGTTAATATTTTATTAACACTTTTAATACTCCTGATTTTATTATTTGTGGAAATAATGGTGCATTTTGATAGGAATATTTTAAATTTGTTTGTAGTTAAGAACGAAACTACACTATGGGTTACCTGTATTGTGTCAATCACAGGTATCGAAACCCGGTTCTAAGAATTATAAACCTTCAAACCTATCGCTGTGCCACTGGAGAGCTAAGTATAAAATTTAGCAATACATCTTATAAATGTTGTAGACCGCACCATCTTGTGATAGGTTTTTAAACTAAACCAGTCGAATGCACAAGTACCAGGTTAAACAATTAGGAATGCATATATTTACTGATACTTAATGCTGAGGATTGGGCTATTTAATTTATTAAAGGTTATTTAATTTACGGAAAATTTCAATTTTGTTTGATATTCAGCATGGTTGGATGGAGGAAAGCAGAGGATTATTATATATAGAGTTCCATCAAGCTAGATTAATGTCATAAATGGGTACCTCAAGGCTTATTGTTGGTACCTTTACTTTTTTTGATATACATCAATTACATAGGTGAAAGAATGGTCAATAGATTATTTAAATTTGCTGATGACATTAAAGGTTTGGGTGTTGCTGGCTGTGAGGAGGATGCTACTGCTTTACAAAAGGATTTGGATTACTTGGTGAGTTGGGTGAATAAATGACAGATGGATTACAGGTATAATATATACAAGATAATGCATGTGAAATATCAAAATTTGAATTAATAGTATAAATTTGATGGGAATAACCTTAACAGTGTTATGGAAGAAAAGGTTCTTGGTGTTTTAGTTGATCAGGCTCTTGAGTTATCCAATGAACTGTTGCTAGTGGCAGGACAAATGGTATTTTAGGCTATAGCTACAGAAATATTGAATACAACCCTAAAGAGGTTACAATATCATTATATAAGCCATTGAATTGTTGGAAAGAGTTCAGAGGAGGATTACTAAGTTGATACTTGGGGTGAAAAAAGGATGTTTTAAGAGAATAAGCTGAGATCTTTGAAACTGTTTTCTCTTGAAAAAATAAGAGTTAGAGGGATCTGATTGAGGTATTTAAGATTGTTAAGAGAACTTACAGTGTTGATACATCATCTTTTATCGTACTTAGTGGTGAGAATGGCAAGACTAGTGGATACAAGTACAGATTTTGGCAGGGTATTTGGGAGGCTTTATTTTTCTAACAGGGTGGTTGGCCTTTGCCATGAGTTGTCTTCAGGTGTGGTAAATGCAGGTAATCTAAGGGACTTTAAGGGAATGATTGATAAATATTTCAATGATAAGGGCTGGCTTTGAGCCTTATTTTAAATTTAGAGTTTAATGTAGTGGATGGGACGGTCTAGATGTACCAACAAATCTCTTGTTGTCATTAAATTATATGTTCATGTAGGTGTCACTAACTTTTGAAGCTAACGTGTTCTCTATTCAGAAAAGTTATCAAACCACTTTTTTGCAAGTAAAAACATTTTGAAGTTTCTTCGAAATTAAGAATATTAGGAGAGAATAATGATATACAAAAATGGTGCAGTTTCTTGTTTTACAAATTCGCCTTTTTGTTTAATTAACTTATAAACTTTAATTTAACCCTTGATGTTTTTCTTCAGTAGAATTTCGAAAAACTGTTTATTTCGCAAAAGATTGCGACAATCATCTGTATTGAGTTCTGTGTAAATATTCAAAGTGAGGTGTCTCAAATTTGCGAGATATTTCAAAGTTTCAATAGATTATAACATCAGTGTCAGGAGTGGGATTAGTTTGGGAAAATAAAGTGAGATTGAAAATTGAGCTGTATCGCTCAAGCTCTGAGTTGTTTCCATCACTATTTCGACTGAACTTACAACAGCAGTTTTTGGATAACAAAATTGAAGAATCTGTTTTAATATATATTAAAATACAACTCAAATTAATTCTTTGTTTATTTCGGAATCTTCGTTAAGAGCTACTCCAATTTTAGACTGATTAAACACAAAGCTATACAAACGGCTATTTGTGCTTTGCCCACCACGGATATTAAAACCTGGTTTTTAGCAGTGTAAGTCTGCAGGCAGACTGCTGTGCCACTGGGGGGGGGGGCGTTCAAACTGATAAACTAGAGAAAAGGAAGTTAGTCAACAACACCCACTAACAGTGGCGTAGCAAGGGTTCTCAGCACCCGGGGGCAAAGCCACTTTTGGTGCCCCACCTCTGAAATGTTTTGATTATTTGTTTTGTGACTCATTACCCACTTAATAACAATAACATAAAGAATTAATTACCGCCTTACACAGGCCTAAAATATAACATCTCACGATATCACAACTGTAAACCTGGAACTAATGAAGTATAGCCTACTAGGTGTACTTACATAATTTGTAAACCATTTTGAATATTTATGTCATCCAGTATTGTTGAAAGTCACATAGCTAGAGTAATCTTTCAAGCATGCAGAATAAATTTCTGTTATATCCTTAGTTTTGAAACTTATGTTATATATGAGAAGCCAGTCACTTGTGGTGTACATGGATTATAAAACAGATTGATAAAAGGCTACTTAAGTTTACAAATAACAAATATTATTAGTTTACAAAACTGTACATATACTTAACTAGATCTTGTACAGGTAGCATTCTGGTATTCATTGTTACATTATATGAAACTTTCCTGCTTTTGATGCTGCAAATGCATCAATTAAACATCAAAATTTAAGGTATTAAATACTAAATATTGCCAAGTTACTGAGTCGTTCTTGAGTCATTGAGGTTCTCAAGTATGTAAGAATCAATTTCAGCTTGCTGAAGGACCTTTCACAACTAGCAATAGAACCCCCAGTTGTTAACAAAATCTGCAATGCAATTCTGAAATTTGTGAAAACATCTTCACCAAATGAAATTATAAATGTTAGCAAATCAGTTGCAACCATTGGTTCAGGAAAATCTGTCTGTGTTCTTTTACTTATCAACATTCTACAGTCTTTAATTTCTCTGTACAATTCTGGTCCATCAATATCACCTAGATAGCTCTTTGCTAAGCCAGAACATTATTTTGCACATCTAGTAGAAATCCAAACCGTGAATCTAAATCTAGTAAGCTAGAAAATCTTCCTGTTATTTATGTAATCAAGCAATCAATAACACCCTTCATGATGTGATAAATTTTCTGTTCAGTAACCAATCCAGCATCAGCTGGATCTTCACCTGGCATTCGTTTATGACATATTTTTCTTCTTTCAATGGCCAGTCCCCATGTTTCACATTGATTCTTGCCCACTTTAAGTACTTCTTGACAGGACTTTTCACATGATTCTATCAATTTCTCTTTCAAAGAATCAAGCTCAGCAGCTGCTTCTCCAAAATTCATTTTTGGTTCC
>NW_013675545.1:16261-19366 GCF_000517525.1 Limulus polyphemus
CTAAAATTTATTTTTGGATCCTGAAGACGTTTCTACACTCAATTGATAGATGATAAAAGATTTCTCCAAAATGCAAAAGTACAAGAAAATCAAATGTAAGCATGCGTTGCAGAATATTATGAGCACCACATTTTGTTTCAGCCGTATTGCCATTCTCACTTAATTGCTCTAACAGTCTTAGCAATTCATCCAGTTTTTCATGTACAACTTTTACTGCCTTTTTTCTTGCACTCCACCGTGTTTCTGATTCATGCTTGATAGAGATCTTAAGCTCTTGCTGCAGTTCGTCCCATCGAGTTGTTGAATGAGCAAAGAAATTATAAATGGCTTCAAATATACCAAAAAACGTAATAACTGTTTTTTTCCTGATTTACAGCATGAAGACATGCTAAGTTCAAACTATGGTTGCCACAGTTTTAAACACTGCTTTTGGATTTTTGTTCAGAATTCTTTGTTGAACACCTGACAGATGACCAGACATGACAGCAGTATTATCATAATATTGTGAACAATAATCACTGAATAAAATTCCATACGCTTCTAATTTTGTGCTTATTGTTTTTCTGAATATTGGCAGCGTCTTTTTCCTTTATCTGTATAAAGTCAATAAATGACTCTTTGACTTCTACTTTCTTGTCTTAAAGTCAATGCCAACAAACCGAATCACTTGGGCCAATTGCTCACGATGGGCTAAATCAGGTGTGGAATCAAACAGAATACCATAGTATTTGTTTCTACGAATTGCTGACAAACAATAATTTCGCACATGTGAAGCCATGAGATTTATGAACTCATTTTGGATTTCAGGAGAAAGATAAGATGTTGACGTTTGCTTGTTTTTAACATGATCTAAATGCTCTCTCATTAAAGGATCATACTTTGCTAATAACTGCAAAAGTGACAGGAAATTTCCAGGATTTTCGTTTGAGGTTATGTCCTCAGTATGACCATGAAATGCAAGATACTGAGAAGCTAAATATTGTGTACAATCCAGCAACCTTCGCAGTACATCTCTCCATTTATGTTTTTCTTGCTGAATTTGCCTTTGCCTTCATCAATGCCACTTTGAAGACGAATTCGGCGCTCAGTTTCTTTCCAAGCAGCAAATGATCACGATGACTGTCACTATTTTCATGGGCATTTAACTTTTCAATTTTGTTTCTCTTAGAGAATCCACCCTGTGTTCTGAAAGCAGACCGACTATCGGATGTCATACTTGTAGATGAAAAAAAGAAGACAACAAAAACAGTATGCTGCTTTATGTAGAGCTGAATACACCAACCAGGAATGATTGACCTCTTGCCCATTCAGAAGGCGTCCTTTGAACCAAAATACAGTCATAAAACGCCCATCTTTGGCATCAAGTGGACCTTCTTTATCTTGAAATTCATGTGCTCCAACTTTAACAATCTCTGTGCGATGTGCATGTGTCACAACTTCTGAGCATGTTGTATCAAACTTCATAAATCCAATATCCCTGTGTATTAAAATATTTAGTAGGTCATCCTCTTTTAGCTTAGCAACACTATTCTGTGGATTTGTTTCTGACAAAGTGGAGTCCTCTTGTCTATTATTATTGTAGCTTTCAACAGGACAGCGAACAGTTTTTTTATTGTTTTCTTTTTCAAACAATGCTCTAAAACATTCAACCATCCAGCAACAACGATTTGATAGAATGAGAAAACTTAAATATAGGTTAACTAATTAGTGGTGCTAGATAACAGTTCCTAGATTAAGTCGCTAGTACATCTCGATCTAACAGTTTCCATTAGTTGTATTGTTAAAACTGCATTTAATCTTGTTACTATATTTACAGTAATTGTAAAGCCTTATACAATCTTGCACTTTGACCTCTTTGCTGCCATCAAAAGGGACAGATGCTGGCTTACTGGTGTCATCACTTCCAGCAAGGAAAGCTCTCATCAATTTGCTTGACTCCACCATCGAAGCTGCAAATTGTGCACGTCTTTTGCACTATTTCCTAGGGGAGGGCATAATTATTAATTATAGGCCAGAGGAAATTGTGTGCCCGGAGGCGACTGCCCCCCCTCTTGCTACACCACTGTCACACTGTGAACTCTGCTACTATGTTCATTTTGATGAATCTCTTTCTGCCAAATGTTAGAACTTCTATAACATAGTTGAAGGCCTGACTCATGCAATTTGCCTGTACTGTTGTAGCTTCATTGTTAGCCCTGAATGCCGAACATACTGTTGCCATTGTATACTGGTGTTTTTGGCAGATATCATGATTGTGTGAATGCTTAATCCTTTCGAGATGGGTCACGGGTGAAAGGCCATGTCATCTCTTTTGTTGACTTGTATTCAAAATTTTATTGAACTACTATTTCATGAATTTGTCAATAACTTTGGTATCAAACTATAGATTATAATTCAAATTTTAGTACTATACATTACTCAATTTCTTAATTTAAAAGTAAATATTAGAAAAAAACACAGATAAACATCTATTTTTTTATTTTTTTTAGTGTGTCACGTGGTATGTTGAACGCAGCACTGGTTCAAATTAGATGTTTGTGAAGTCAAAATACTAAGTCTATAGATTTGTACAAATTAGAAACTCAAATTACTGATATTGACAATCTAGAATATATAATAACAAGGTCTTATCTTTTCTATTTGCTAAGATATTTCTCATGTAATAAATCAAACACAGTAGCACCCCGCCTGCCTCTTTCCATTTATGTAAATGCTCCCTTATGCACACTTACTTCTATTTATGACATGAATAACCAATCGGAAGTTCAGAATATCCCACTAATGACTTTCTCATCCGTTTTAACGGGCTTGGCACCATTTCTTTCTTTTGAACAAATATTTCAACGAGGTAGGGTGTGTCTTTAGTCTGCTCTGAATTTCATATTTATTTTGACTAAAATACATCTTAGTTACTAAGCTTGATAAATGATAGTTGAATTCTATGGTATCGAAATAGTAATTTATGATTTTTGGTTATTCAACTGCATATATAAAACCTAAGAAAATGTTGTTTTATGTCCTCCACGTGCAAAATTTTTAAAGGCTTAGCACTACGTCAAGCAGCAACCGAGTACAAAGGTCATAACTAGAAGAGATAATTGTTTG
>NW_013675546.1:0-2664 GCF_000517525.1 Limulus polyphemus
CTTATTATTATTATACTTATACACTTATTTTGAAATTTATGCATGTATTTAATTTCCTAGAAAACAGATACTTTGAAATACTTTATTATATGGTGCTCTTGTGAGTTAACGGTCCGTTGCATAGAATTTATTTTTAAGTAAATAGATAAAACAAATCAATGAAAGATTTGTTAATTTTTTGTGCTCTGCCACCGCGGGTATCGAAACTAAATTTCCAGCATTATAAGTCCTCAGACGTACCGCTGAGTCACCGGGGTGTTCTTAAAAGGAATTGATCTTTTCTAGTCAACATTTGAGTGTAAATTTTACACTAGCTTCCAGGAGAAAGTCTGGAATTAATTAATGAAGAACGCATAAAATCTTCATTAAGTAAGGAGCTACAGAAGGAATAATATTTTGTTACAACAGTTGTGAAAGTGACAGGATTTCTATAGATCACGAGACAAGTGGTTTCGGATGGAGAACACGCTCGTTCACAGCACGTAATACATCCCTTACTTCAGTAAGACAGCAAATATAATGGGCAAGACTAAACTGCCACTAACTCGCTCAACCGCTAGGTGGCACTGCGTTAGTCTACAATTATAAATTGTATAAATAATGTTACAAGCTGTACGAAATTCGAAGGCAGGCTTATATAACGATGTATTGCAAGCATAATTATTAAAATAAATTCAAATATAGTGAACAATTCGAAAGGGGGCGAACTACTTCTCAGATTTCCATTAGAGGGCGTTGCGATCAATTGACGTAATTTCTTGCAGTCTTAAATCATAGCACCGTGTATTAACATGAACAGAACGTCTGTCCGACATCTTTAGTCTTAACAAGATTCATCAACCCTCTAGTTTCTAGCAGTAATGTGAAACTCTTTCATTGATCACAGTCGATCTGTTAAGCCTCAAAGATAAGTTCAGCTACCAAAAAAAAAAGTTATAGGAAAACGAACAAAAATAAGACAAATAACCAGGAAACGAACGGTTACTAGTTAAATTACTCTCCCTATTTCTCGTCAGTTAACTATTACCTATTACCAGTTCCTTTAACTTGTGCTATGACACGTGGCGTCCTATCATAGTAATATTCGAGGTTCGATCCCTGAGATAAAAAACACACAGCTTTACAGTAAAAAGAATGATTGGAATCATTTCAAGTAACATCCATTTTAAACAGCTGTGTATACTTGCTTGGGAATCAAATCATTTTTTCTCTAATTTCTAAGTATCAAACAAATTTTCTTTTCGAAATAACATGTTTTGAAATGATGTATCGGTTTCACTGTACCTTAATTAGTTTCCACCACCAGGTGTACGTTTTATTTATATACAAAAGGTTGAAACGTAGCAGACGAACTTTTGAGCTCAATTGTGACATGTTATAAGTTGTTGCATCTGTTTCTGGTGGTTAACCATTATACTGTGGTCTCTAACGTGTCCACTTCAAGGCTTCTAAAGGTCAAATGACCCTGAATATATCACTCTCTCGTTACTAATTAATCTTGTGAATATTTGCTGAGCCAAACGATCCTTCTTTTATTTATGTCAGTCGTTTTTGAGAAGCAGGTAACAAGATATATCCGTCACGACATCAGGAAAATACAGAGAGAACACTATCAAGGAACTGTTATTGTATTTTGTGTCTCCCAGCTGCTCACTTTCCCATACATTATAATGGCATCCTTTTTCCGCATGTTGATGTTCAGCGCCATCTTAAATTATCTCTGCGCATAAAAACAAATGTAAGATCATTGAGCTGGTATAAAGGTTTTTTTTTTTTATGCATCTATGGTTGCTACGGATACTTTTAAGTCAGTCGTGTAATTGTTCTTTGAGGTCGTATGTGTCTTCATGTAGACCATCTGATAACCGTGTGGTGGGCACAACAAAGATAGCCCATGGTGTAGTTTTGAGCTTTAAAACAGTTATATTGACAGTTCTTTATTACATATGTACGAAATAAATACTTGCCCTTTGAAATACAACTTTCGAATGGTGTAAATTTAACTGCAATCCAGCTAGGACTATTTGTCGTTGTTTTATTACATCTAGCCACAGTCAGTGATTTGATCGATAGTACTTCAACGATTTGTTACTATCAGCTATTCAGCTTTGTTAAAGCTTCGTTGGTTGGTTGTCTTGAATTTCGCGCAAAGATACACGAGGGCTATCTGCGCTAGCCGTCCCTAATTTAGCAGTGTAAGACTAGAGGAAAGGCAGCTAGTCATCATCACCCACCGCCAACTCTTGGGCTACTCTTTTGCCCACGAATAGTGGGATTGGCCGTCAAAATATAACACCCTCACGGTTGAAAGGGCGAGCATGTTGGGTGGGACGGGGATTCGAACCCTCGACCATCAGATTGCGAGTCGAGCGCCCTAACCACCTGGCCATGTCGGGCCTTTTGAGCTTGTAGTCGAAGAAATAAAACGCTTTCATTAAAACTAAGTATACTGGACTTTGCCTTATTTTTTTTATCGAATAGTCCAAGATATTGATCAGAAGAATCGTAACATAGATGATGGTCATCATCATCAAGTGCTGTGCTTTGTAGCTTAGGCGATCACGTCCCTCTTCCCTTCTCGCTCCCAGACACTTGTAATTACATCAGTCATCCTTTTCTTTGTGTGTACATCAGTCACCTTTTCTTTGTGTGTGTCCCTCTACC
>NW_013675546.1:3664-9507 GCF_000517525.1 Limulus polyphemus
GGTGACCCTGGACACTATCACCAATGAAATATCAGACCAAACCAAGCCTTTTTGGTAGTGAGGTATCGAATATCGAAATGGTGTATTTACATGTGTTTACACTCACAAAAAATAAACCCATCATTCTATAGGTATTTGAAGAACATGTAGCATTCCGCCACAATTTAATTCTTCGCATTGTTAGCCGACACTGGGCAGCTGATACGTGATTGAATAAAGTTGTTTTTCTCAATGAAGTAAATAAAAAATATTCTCTTTATTTTCATACATATTTTTTTTTTTTCTTCATCTTAAAATTTTTGAAAACTTCGCGGAAGTTCTCTGTAGACCATCAGTTACTATCAGTTATCAGTTCCTCAGTAAGATAACTAGAGTAGTTTAGTCGGTCGTAGCTTAGTTATCTACACTATAAACTGCTACTTCGGGTAGGAGAACCCTGGCCCCCTAGAGTCATGGCCCTGGGCACCAGCTGAGCCCTTCTGCAGGACAGACCAGCGGACCCCTGCTGTTTCCTCTGGGGGGGGGGGGAATATATAGCACATTAGCCTTTGTGAGTAGAGCTCCGTTACTGCTATTAACTCCGGAAAATCAATACCCATTCCGCGGAGATCGGTGAGGTGGAGCAAGTGAATGACTGTCGCATCTCACGATTCCCTCGGAACAGACTATTACCGCATGGATGAATCTGCTCTCGCTTCCTTAGTTACGTTTAAAACTTAATGTGAACTCGGAGCTCATATCGTGATAGATTAGAGAGAGAGAGACGACTGTAGCTACCTGACGCCATGATTTCACTCTGTAATCAATAGGAGTTCCGAAACTCTGGTTATAAAATACAACGTGATATACACGTGCTTCTTAATCCTTCCGATAGGGGTTATCGTCTGACATAAAAAAGGAGTTTCTTCAAAATATTAACAGACAGTCTATGAAACTTGCCCAGAGTTTCCTATCGTGGCCTAAGTAGTATGTGAGTTGTCGGGCAGGCGTGACCTAGTGGTTATCGTACCGCTTGGTAGATCTGAAGGTCCATGGTTCGCGTCCCGTTGCCAGTAAGTCGCTTTGCGTATTTAGGGGCCGTGGGTGCGTTATAAGAGCGACGGTGAATCCCACTATTCGATTACAGAAGCCTAAAAGTTGTCGGTTGGCACTGTTGACTAACTGCCTTTCCTCCCTCTAATATATTACTTCAATATAGGCCGACTAGCCCAGATAACCCTTGTGTAGATTGGAGTGAATACCCGTAACAAACGAATACACAATTAAATATCTTGATAACGCCCTTATTGTTAAATATCTTGATAACGCCCTTATTGTTAAATATCTTGATAACGCCCTTATTGTTAAATATCTTGATAACGCCCTTATTGTTAAATATCTTGATAACGCCCTTATTGTTTACGTGCTGAGAATTTTAACGCAAAGCTACAGAGAATGTATAAGCGCATAACCGCCCTTAGATTTGAACTGATCGTATAGAGAAGGAACGCAGAGAATCAACAGCCAACTACTAACTAGCCTACTCTTCTCTATCACTCACAGCCCTATATTACGAAGCGCGCGTTCTTGCGTCGACGGGACGCGAACAAAAATCTTCAGATTTATATTCCGTGCAAGCTCAAACACGAGACCTTTCCTATTGATAGATACCCCCCCCCCCAAGTGGCACAACGGTATTCCTGCGGACTAACACTGCTAGAAACCGGGTTTCGATACCCGTGGTGGACAGAGAACAGACAGCCCATTGTGTAGATCTGTACTAAATTCCAAATAAATAACAAGTCCGCTTTTATTATCTTACTAAGGCTCTAAAAACCCATCGACGGGAGAAAACACACTTGCTAAGTCAAGCGAGCAATGACGGTTACTGTTTTTTTTTTTCTTTTCAAAGTTCCTTGCAGACAGAAATAAAGGTTTTTAACAGACAACGTACAATTCAAAGTTGCGACGATGTCATTCGCAGACGGTTCAAGTATAGTGAGATACGTTGTTACGATTAACCTCCATTCAGTCGATACTTTCAATAAATTCTTCCGCTCCCATCTTGTCCAGTCGGTGCTCGTGACATTTGTCACGTTTATGACCGTTCTGCCTGCTTCTAGCTTCACTTACGATATTCTATGTTTGAACCATGAGTTATCGCTCGTCTGTTCGTCTTCAACGAAAAGGATTTGTGTGTCCGGTTTTCTCGAGATGACGAAGAGGACAACTCACTTTCAAGGAAGCACCGTCATCATCATCATCATGGAGCGTTTTTTTCGCAGTCCATAAAGTTTGAACTGGCTGTAATATTTTTTACAGATTTGCATAATTTTTTTTTTTAATTCCAGTTGAAATAAGACTGTAGAGGGAAGGAATATTTATTTTCAGAGCTCCGCTGCTAGTGTCGTCTTAAATAAATTTTTTTTTTCTCGTAATATTTTATAACACGCTCGCTAGCTCGGTGAGGGTTAAGTTAGAACATTCCAATTACCTACTATGCAGATTAGTGACAAATTGAAGTGTTTTTGCTTTTCTTCGATTGATAATATTATACTCCCCCCTCTCCCCTCAGACTCCATATTTATGAGAAACAAAAGGTTGCAAAACATATAAATATTTCTCTCAAAATATATTTAATTTAGATCACAGAACAGTGGTTAGTGAAAGCATTTGGGTCAGCCAGTTTTTTTTACTAAATTTGTCTGTGGAGTTCGGCGTGACCTAATTAGCCTAACGGCCGACTCTGAACCCGAGGATTCACAGCTCACATCCCGTTCATGTTAAAACCCTCATACTCCGCAAATTGAGGCCATCGTATTTTAACCCCCCTCGTGGCTGAAAGGTCGACCATGTTCAACGATGGGATTCTAACCCACGACCCGCAGATTGGGAGGCGGTCTTAGTTATTGAGTTATTTATCATCAACAACAAAAATTAACTTTTTTGAATTATTAAGTGTAAATAAAACAAAAACAAAAAAAAACAGGAGTTACATTTGTATTTAATCATTTCATTTTTATTTGCATTTCTTATTTGATGTTTCGCGTGTACAGAAGCGAGGTGGAGAGTTTTACTCAACTCTGATAGATCACCACTTTCATTACTCGCGAATCTTTTCGCTTGTCATTACGTAAATGCGGTTTTTGTACTCGAGGTTTTATTTATTTATTGTCTGTTTTTGTATATCATAGTACAGACGTGCTTCTGCCTGTTATACGAAGATTGATTGGCAGTGTCCCGTTAGAAACATATAGTCACTTCCTGTTTGACAGAGAGGATAACAACATGTCAGAACAGTCAAGTTAGGAACGATAAGCCTCGTCTAACTTTGCTTCTGCTGATTAAATCTCTAAACATTGTAAGGATTCTACTTTAATTACCAGTAAGCCGAATTAAAGAAACAATACTTTCTAATTAAGTACGACAACTTTTTTTTATGAATTTATTTCTAATGTAATTATGTAAATCGAGCAATAGATAAGAAAATACGGAGTAAGGTACAAGCTTATTAAATCTTGGATGAAAAACGGTTCGAAGCAGAGTTTTATAGATTGCCCTTATTCGTAGCTTTGTCATACAAATAAACGTTTGGATTAAATAAACAGAGAGACAGATACATGAACGGACAGAGAGGCAGATAGATACATAGAGACACAGATAAGGAGGTAGATAAATAATTAGACAGAGGCGCTGGCAGAAATACAGATAAACAAATAGATAGACAGAGAGAGCCAGATAGACAGATACATAGATAGATAGATAACTAAATAAACATAGAGACTACTGTGGAATACACTACATTCATCCCACTGCACAGTTAGCTAATGAAATGGAAGTATCATTACTAAAAATATCTATCTATCTGTCATTCTATTTCTCCATTTATCTATTTATATGTCTGTCTATCTATCTATTTATATGTCTGTCTGTTTATTTAGTTATCTGTTTATTTATCTGTCTGCCTGTCTCTATGTTTATTTAGTTATCTGTCTTGCACAATCCCTGTCTCATCTTGTAATAACAAGCGCTAATGTTTCTTACTTGACCCTGCACAATTCCTAGTTCTGGCAGCGTACACCATCAGGTTTTAGTCTATTTAATTAATAGGTTTTATATTTCCAGCTGTTGCACCAGGATTTGGTTGCACTGTGCACTGTATCTGGTCGTGGGGATCAAGTAAGAATACATTAGCGCTTGTCATTACGAGAAGGAACAGGGATTGTGCAGGATCAAGTAAGAAACATTAGCGCTTGTTATTACAAGATGAGACAGGGATTGTGCAGGATCAAGTAAGAATACATTAGCGCTTGTCATTACGAGAAGGAACAGGGATTGTGCAGGATCAAGTAAGAAACATTAGCGCTTGTCATTACGAGAAGGAACAGGGATTGTGCCGGATCAAATAAGAATACATTAGCGCTTGTCATTGCAAGACGGAACAGGGATTGTGCAGGATCAAGTACCACTATTCGTTGATAAAAGAGTAGCCCAAGAGTTGGCGGTGGGTGGTGATGACTAGCTGCCTTCCCTCCAGTCTTACACTGCTAAATTAGGGACGGCTAGCGCAGATAGCCCTCGTGTAGCTTTGCGCGAAATTCAAAACAAACAAACGAATAAGATCAAGTAAGAAATATTAGCGGCAACTGACCTCTTTGACCTCACTGTAGGCTGCTAATCCTTAGTGACGGTTGATTGAAAATTTAATAACATCATATAAAATTGTAACAGACTATACATCAAAACTCTGTTAGGATGGGAGGCGAAGAATTCAAACCTTGCTTCACTCACCCTCCCCCCCCCTCCCCGCCCGGGTAAACCTCATTTGAGAAATGATTAAATTCTGGTTCCTAGCAGTATGTCCAAATAGAAAATAGCACATCAATTATATTCCCCCCCCCAGTCTTTCCTTTTTATTTATTTTTTTCCTTCCGTGCTTCATTATAAAAACATTTTTCCTTGTGTTAGCTTAAAAACTGAAACGCACAGAGGCAGCAAAACGCAAGAGCTTAGTGACAACAGCGTTTTACATTACGACGGTCAACTGAAACAAAGAAAATGTACGCACTAAATTCGACTTCACTTGATTATGAGGCTTGTAAGTAAAGCCAACTTGTGCTATCTTGTTGCGCTAACCGCAGGAATCGAACTGCGGATTTTAGCGTGATCGGTCCGTAAACTTACAACGCTGTCCCACCAAGAGAGAGAGAGACACGGATGTCAAGAAACGGACTAAAACAGTTTTCGGGAATAATTGTGTCATAGTATTGAGCCTGTAAACTTAATACGAACTTTAAGATCATTGTAAAGTCTGTAGTTACAAAGGACATAACCGGACACGATGGCACCGATTGAGGCGGCCATTATTCAACGATTGATTGATTGTTTGTTTGAATTTATGCACAAAGCTACACATCTGTGCTCTGCCCACCACGGGTATCGAAACCCGGTGTCTAGCGTTGTAAGTCCGCAGACATACCGCTGTGCTACTGGGGGCGGGGGCATTATCCAACGAAGAAGGCCCGGCATGGCCAGGTGGTTAGGGCGTTCGACTCGCAATCTGAGGGTCGCGGGTTCGAATCCCCGTCACACCAAACGTGCTCGCCCTTTCAGCCGTGGGGGCGTTATAATGTGACGGTCAATCCCACTATTCGTTGGTAAAAGAGTGGCCCAAGAGTTGGCGGTGGTTGGTGATGACTAGCTGCCTTCCCTCTAGCCTTACACTGCTAAATTAGGGACGGCTAGCGCAGATAGCCCTCGTGTAGCTTTGCGCGAAATTCAAAACAAACAAACAAACAAACAATCAACGAAGCTGTCTCAAACGCTCGTGAACATATTTACGACGTTAGTCGCGTGCAAATTGA
>NW_013675546.1:10507-15229 GCF_000517525.1 Limulus polyphemus
TCACTTGAACGAAATTTGCTGAACCATCGTTGACACGAACATTCAAAACATTTCCATAAACTTCTTTGATATTATTTGTGGCTACAGAGTCGTTGTTTCCCTTCTTGTATTCAAACAGCATTACATGCCGAATATGTGTATCATCGTGTGCCATCACTATAATGGATTAGAGTATTATACAGGCTACACTAACGTGACGTTTAGGCGGTTTGTTTAACTATTATACGTGATTTACGTTTTTTTTGGGGGGGAGGGGGTTAATGAAAGTATTCCAAAATGCGACATTAATTCATGGACGACCTAACACTTTTGCTGCTTAACAATATTTTTTAAAAAATATTGTCATCTAATCTTAAACCTTTTCACGGCTCACCTCAAATTGCTTTGCGGCCCACCAATGGGCCTCAACCCTCCCCGGTTGAAAAACACCGTCTTAGATTACTCATAAAATGTATCCCTTACTACAGATTTATACTTTCCAACAACGATAACCAAAACGTCATAAAAAAGCTGTACTATGGGCCTGGGCTGTGCCCACTGCAGGAAACGAGCCTCGATTTTCAGCATCATATGCTTAACACTGAGACACCGAGGTGGGTGGGAGTCAAAACTTAATCATAATTCATGTAATCGGAACGCAATTGATGAGGAGGGTCCGTCTAGTAAAGCCCACATATCAAGGCTAGGCGGTAAGCACGAAAGGGAATTACGCTTAAATTCGGGGCTCGATCCCTGTGGTGTGCCCATTTCTTCGTGCGAATCCTTACGCTAAAAAACTAACAAATAAAAAAAGAAACTCACTTATAATACAAGCTTTACGTTTCTTCAAACTGGTTAGACAAGCTCCCCCCCTCCTTCGTGACTTTTTTTTTTACCAAAAGTAATTGAAATTATTATTTTAACAGTCGTCTGTGTCAGAATTATCTACCTATGCTCAAGCATAACTCATCCTTAGGATCGTGGTCTTTAAAGAAAATTGTAAAATGGGTATCGTTGGATCATTCATTGACTCTTCACTAATTAATAACTGGAGAATTTCAAGGTTGAAAAAAAAACATTTCTGAAAATACAGAAACTTCATTCCTGTGTATTTATGTTTCTAACAAACGTCGCGTGCACTCTGATGTTATTGATTAAAACACAAATCAATATTGAGTTTTTCTTATTCCCACCCCTTTTTATATCTATTACACACAGACACACTATCTCTTATTGGTAAGATGAATAAGACACATTACAGCTACGGATGACGTCATTGTTCGAACGCGAGAGGGAAGGCTGCTAGTCAAAAGCACCTTCCGCCAACTGTTTGGCTACTCTTAATAGTGAAATTTGATCGTTATTCTTCTAGCGGCTCTGCGTGTGTGTGTTTGTTTTTTTTTTGGTAACGGAACGCGAACCGTTAATCCACGGATCGACACTCCAGGCCTACTAACGATTTGGTTACGCCCGGCACACTGAGTAAACACGCGGTAAGTCATAATTCTTTCATGCATTAAGAAAAAAAAAAATACAGATTAATGGACCAATCAAATCGTGACATGAGAGATCCTAACGCATCGGCTGAGTTGGCAACCCTATTATCAAATAAATGAACTACACGTTTCCACTGAATTAGCTTTCTTGAACACTAAAGCTTATATCTGGTAACAACGAATAAAATAACACGTATAATCACGCTATCCTGCTAATGTTCTACTCAATATTCAAATGTTTAATTAGCAAATCAACTTTCGAGTAATTAATTACAGTGAATTTGAGGTCTCTTCGTAGTTAAATCGTCTTTTATATAATTTATCCACACAATCAAACATTGGCTGGTGCCTGTAGATACCTTCCAAATAACGTTCTACATTTTATTATTCGATATTTTCATTACAGTCGTACAGTGTTTATTACAAATCGATTGTTGAGGAGATGCAGAGAAGATCAAAGCTAGTATATATATATATGTGTTCTTGGATAGTTTTTATTACTGTTCGCTAACGCTTCCGGTCATTAAAAAAACATTTAAATATCGCTATTTTTGTTTTTTTTACATTTCATCATATGAAAGAACGTGACCCGCTAAAGTCACAATTTTAAGAGAAATTTACTGAGAAACTTGGAGTTATTCCAACAGCTAGTGCACTTGGCCGTTAGTCTCGACTCACTGAAGCTACTTTTTTATTCTTACGCTAGATGTCGCTTTCATTACTTCATTTTAATATAAATATATATATATATATATATAAATAAAATATTAAGTAAAAAAATTCTTTTCATTCTGCTACGAGTTTAAGTGTTCTAGTTATATATTTCTTACTGAAAAGGTTTTGTTTTCTGCACTTATTGTGTCTGAGAGTTTTTGGGCTGGATTTAAAGGTTTGTCCGTTTATTGTAAATAACATCCCTTGTTAATATTTATCGAGTCTGAGAAACCTGCTTTAATCGATGGACATCGTATTTTGTAAACGTCAGCTCAGCACATGCGCCGTAAGCTTACGAGTTTCAGTTTTATTTGGGGGATTGGAGCAATATATCGAGAAACGACAACACTTGCTAGAAAAGGATCTTGCGTAAAAATCAACCAACACAGGAAATATTATTTTATGTTCACTCTGATACTGTTCGGATGATTTACGGATCCGGACTGGGCACCCCAGAGTCCAAGGAGAGGTCTTTTTTTTTGTTTTTTTGCCACGAGATCGTGTTCCCTACTTTTGGGGCCGTTAGATAGATGCTGTTAACTAGCTGCCTTACCTCTTCTAGTCTATCAGCCACAGAAGTTAGGGACGGTTAGCGCAGATAACTTTGCACGAACTCTCCCAAAACAAACAAACTTCTCGGAAAGTCCTAACCATTTGTTAACTTGAAGAAAAAACACTAAGTTCAAACTGAGACATAACTGTGTGGAATAAAACATCACTTTAAGCGACCCAAGAAAAGTATGTAAAGTGATATTTAGGCCTAATATCATCAAACAAGTCATTATTACATATATTGTGATCTAGACCTGAATACACTACGTTTAATATTTAACAAAACAATTTCCTTTAACCCTGGCATTACGGATGGATCCAAGAACCACTTCGAATTTTAAGCGCATTCTTTTTTTAACTTAACTACTCGTGCATCAAATGTGTTTACTTTACTGGTTTTAGGGCCGTTGATAGCAAGCGATTCACACAAAAATAAGAACCAGTATTGTGATTGATTACATTAATTACTGCTGAGTTATCAACGTACTTCGTCCGAATACTTGCATCTAAATTAGATGTAAGCACATTTCATGTGAATACTACATCTCAATCAGAAATTAGCACACTTCAAATTTCAATATTTTAAACAAAAATGTTGTGGTCGTTTGTGCTACTTCGTTCATCACGGTTGATAATTCCAAAGGACAAGTCCAGTAAATCTGTTAAAATAAAACATTTATTCGTTATGATTGTCAAATAATAAATCTTTAATTTCTGTTTAGGTTTTGGTTTTATTTAAAATAGGTCTTTGTTTAAGGAAGTTCAATTATCTAAGAACAACAAAACATATTTGTAGATTTTTTTGAGGAATTGCACGATATTTGTGTTATAGTTTTATAGATTATTAAATAAGTCTAAAAATTACATCAACTGTATCATTTCACTCAATGTATTAAAGTTCATTCAAGAATAACTGTATTCAAGCCGGGGTTCGAACCCAGGTCGGTATAAATTTCCGCTAACAAAAGTTTACTTAGGAAGTTGTATATCTACTGTCCCTTGAGTAAGTGTTCTAAAAGCTTGAAAATAAATACGATGTTTTTTCTTTTCCATGCCTTAAACCTTTAGAAATTTGGAGATAAACATAACGTGCTGTTGTAAAGAGCAAACAAAAATAGTGTAATAAAATAGGTAACATTGCATACCACGAAGAATTTCCAATAAATTTTGTTAACTCGTATTATTTAAACTCCATTCACTTGATAGTCTGATATATATGTATCAGCTTAATCCAATTTATGCTTTTCTCTGTAATAATAATAATGACATCGACTTACTAGTGCTGCCATCTATCAACAATAGGGGAAATTTTCGTACAATATTTAATATGATTTTAGTACTGGCGTGGTTATGTATTTGCAAGGAAAACAGTTACAGTTATTAAGAAAGGAACACAAGTTATTAGCATAGGGGACGAGCAGTAAGTTAGAACTGAATGGGCTTATCTTCACTAAATGAGCTTAGTTAGAAGCTCCCTCTACATAATCCCGTTCTACGATTAGGAACTCAAGTGGAAGACGTTTACTTTACGTTTATTCGAGATACATTATTGCTGTAATTGGTTCTGACGAAACCTTTCAGCTCAGCGACAGACCTAACTGTCTCACGGAATCTTCAGTGTGTAACATTACTGAGCTCTTCGTGCGCTATTTCGTACACAGCATTGGATAAGAGTCGTCATAAACATCTAATCGTTAGTCTATACCTCAAAACTTGTAGCAGAATGACGGTGCTCTCAACCTTCTAATTCCGTGCTGAGTAACAAATAAACAGCGTCTGTTGAGAAACGTAATTCCAACGTTCATTGTAGAGTATTACACAAAGTGCTGGACGGGAAGGGTGGAATCGGAAGGATAATTTTAGACGGGAAGGGTCGAATCAGAAGGATAATTTTAGACGGGAAGGGTCGAATCAGAAGGATAATTTTAGACGGGAAGGGTCGAATCAGAAGGATAATTTTAGACGGGAAGGGTCGAATCAG
>NW_013675546.1:15937-17699 GCF_000517525.1 Limulus polyphemus
CATTCTGGTAGTCCTTGAATGCTATTAAATCTTTACTGTAAAAAAAAAAAAGGGGGTTTATTACGTTAAATACTCACTCACGTGATGAAATACAAGAAAGATATTATATTCAGGTTGGGTTGTTTTTTTTACAACTCGGATACCGTTAAAAACGATAAAAAAAAACAAAAAAAACGAGTGTCCATATTTTCCGTCCATCCCGATGGAACGGCGGCAAGTTTATGGACTTACAGAACTATAATCCGAGGTTGGATTCTCCACGATGTACACAGCAGATAGCCAGCTTTGCTCTAAAATAAACAAACGAACAAACCAAAGACTATCATTATTCTCCATCTTGGCTTGTTTAAATTAACGTTTGCAGCAAAGAAAACAGCTTCTCTTCTTATCTTTGTAACTAATTGGTATCTTGATTCCATGTTTGATGATCGTTTCTTGTCGTGTCTCGTATTTGTATTTACCCCCCCCCCCACTCCACCCCGGAGACTAATAATTCTTGATCTTATAAACACAATCCTTTGTCCTCTTGAAAGGAGTCTGAAGGGTTCGAATCCCCGTCCCACCAAACATGCTCGCCCTTTCATCCGTGAGGGGCGTTATAATGTTTCGGTCAATCCCACTATTCGTTGATAAAAGAGTAGCCCAAGAGTGGGTGGTGATGACTAGCTGCCTTCCCTCTAGTCTTACACTGCTAAATTAGGGACGACTAGTGCAGATAGCCCTCGTGTAGCTTTGCGCGAAATTCATAATAAACAAACAAACTAGAGACGGCTAGCGCAGATAGCTCTCGTGTATCTTTGCGCGAAATTCAAAACAAACAAATAAACAAAGGAGTCTGTTACGCCATAAAAGAAATGACGACAGTTGTTGTTGAAGTGCTTGTAAAACAATGTTCTTTTAATAGAGCAAGACTAACGTCCGCAAGGTAGCTGCTGATAAGCACGTGCTGCATCTTCAGGAGATTACGCGAAATCGACAAGTTTAACATCTCTGCGCGAGAGCTGCAGATGATCAACGAGATGTTTTCGTTCGTCGAAACTGATCAATAAACTAGTGTTCTGACGAGGGTAATTTTGCTGCTATTGTGAGTGCTTGGAACTTTGTGGATGATGATAATTGAGAAAATGGCGTCGAAGCTCTAAGATTTAGTTTTTTTTTTTAATTTAGCATTAATTATCAGGACAGAGTTTATTAAAATGAAATACGATACTCAGGGCATTCCAAATATATATATATATGTGCTACTAGCGCGTTTTAAAAATTTTGATCTGAACGACACATGGGCTAAACGACCAGGTCAGAGAGGGCTGTTTCTAATACAGAATTACTGACCAACGGGAAGACAACCAATAAGCAGACCACAGCAAAGAGGACTCTGTCCTCCTCTCAATCGAATAACGAGATTGACTATTACTTTTATAATGCATCCACAACTGAAAGTCAGAAAGTGTTAAGCGGCGTCGCAACAAGAACTTTAACCTTTCAGGTAAAAAAAGCCTTACACGCTAACTACTAACAAGTTAATCCAGATTACAAGTAAGAACCCTGTTTATAAAATATCAAACTAAACAAATACAAACTGTTTCCACCAATCGCAGATCATTTGTCATTTGAAACATATAACTGCATCTCAAGCGTTCCAATCACAATCACGCTTTGTAGAATTAGAGGCAAACGAAATAATAATTTGATCTAAGTAAGAGTTTTTTTCTTTCTTCCCGATTTGTAAAAGATCCTTACGTGATATATAAAAAATAAGAAA
>NW_013675546.1:17720-21840 GCF_000517525.1 Limulus polyphemus
CACAAAATATTTTTTATGAACCTTAAAAAAAATCAATCATTTAAAATTAACAATATGGCGGCGAATCGTATTTCAATTACACCAGTAATACTTAATGAAAAAATAAATACAGTATATCTTACCTTAGCTTTACTAATAGGCTTAAGGATAGAAAAAAGGGGGCCACCTGTAGGAACGGTTTTCCCTTTATTCATATGTTAACACGCCAGCAACGTTAACACAAACCTAAAGATGTTGTCAGTCTATCTTTTTGTTGCTCTGGCCGTTCGTATACTTATTTCTATGTTTGTCTGTTTCATAGTCCATTTATTTAACCATTTGTTTGTCTGCCTGCCTGCCTGTCTGTCTGTTTATCCATCTCAGGGCCCGGCATGGCCAAGTGGTTAGGGCGCACGAGTCGCAATCTGAGGGTCTCAGGTTCGAGTCCCCGTCCCATCAAACACGCTCGCCCTTTCAGCCGTGGGGGAGTTATAATGTGATGGTCAATCCCCCTATTCGTTGGTAAAATAGTAGCCCAAGAGCTGGGGTGGTGATGACTAACTGCCTTCCCTCTAGTCTTTCACTGCTAAATTAGGCACGGCTAGCGCAGATAGCCCTCGTGTAGCTTTGCGCGAAATTCAGAACAAACAAACAAATATCTATCTCATTTGTTGTTTACTTTCCTGCTATAACATCTGAAGCACGTGTTACTTTAATTAATACTCGTATTTTTTGCTACGACCTTGTAGGAATAGAAGGCAGTTTTGGTGCTGCCATCTGTGGGACAATATCGACATAATCATTTTAGAACCGTTCCATGCTATGCATTATTACATTTGCAAAAAAAAAATGCAAGATGTCTATCTACATGATTATGTACAGTTTGCATTCGTATTTTAATTCTTTAAAGTGGTTTTAGTAGGTTATACTGGCAACAGTCATATATGTAGAGATATAAAATATATGCTTTTAAATTATTAATATAAATTTAATTATATGAAATGAGATTGTATAAAATAACTGAAGTGAGTTTGTTTCTTGTTAAACTAATATTATTCCTTTTGTACATTTTTGTATATTCATAACATAGATGACAGTTTTACTTTCCTTCATATTAAAGATATTGCACAAACACCTGCCATTCCCAACACCAGATTTTCCTGACTAAGAACGTTTAAATATTAAATTAATAACAGAGTCGATACAATACAATCACCAATTTTCAATTTATCATCAATTACTCCAAGCAAAAATTTTTTTTTAAAAAAGGACTTACTTAATTACTACTTTTTACTTCCGATATCTTCATTAAAATCGACATTCTGGATTTGGGATGAGCATTCTTACAGCTAAGCCTATCTGAATTGACTGAGCTAAGCCTATACTTATAGTTCTCTAAAACCTTCTTACAATGCCCAAAATACTTACCAATAACGAACCTTGGTATTAAAACAATAACACAAAGTCGCGACTCGTACCTTGGACCATCCGATACTAGGTCATTCTCAGCCTGGCTTATCTCAGACAGTCCTTGGTTCGTAACTCATTGAACAAAGGAAATTTTATAATATATGGGAGGGCAACAGTAAATCTAAACTGACGATAAGATCCTAACAATAGTTCACCCTGAAGCATCTGTAAAGGTTTATTATGGACTTTCAAAAAACGAGATTTTGACAGATACATGTCGGATCATTAGCACGTTACATTTAGCTTAGGGCGTTAGGCTTAATGACGTTCTACTACAAATCAATCGCTTTAATAGCAGCTGAACAACTAGATAAGGTATTCGAATCTTCCTGCGAGTTTGATCTGAAGCTAAACAAAACAGTTCAGCGATTTTCGTGCAAATATTCGTTTCTGAAAATTACCTTATTTCTCGCACGTGCCACACGTGCCAGTATTCTGAATGTAACGAAAGGATGAGATGACGCGTCACTAAAGAATAAGTATATTTCGTAACTTGTCCGCCTGAACGTTGTAGTCACACAAAGGTTAGAATATGTCGTACGTTATTTCGGAATGAACAGATAGAAAAGCTTTTAATTCTGAAACACAAACATTTTTTATTAGAGTGAGTTATGTAGAGAGAGCATTAGAACATTTTTTTGTGAGATATTGACATTCAACCCGGTTCAAAACTATTTCAACAAGTGCAAAGCATAGTTGAGTTTCAAACCGTAAAAAAAATCTCATTTACATATATATATGACGATGAAACTCCATTATGAGATAAAAGATGCTATTGGTTGGTTCAAACACTCATTACATAAAAGATGCTATTGGTTGGTTCAAACACTCATTACGAGATAAAAGATGCTATTGGTTGATTCAAACACTCGTTACGAGATAAAAGATGCTATTGGTTGGTTCAAACACTCATTACGAGATAAAAGATGCTATTGGTTGGTTCAAACACTCGTTACGAGATAAAAGATGCTATTGGTTGGTTCAAACACTCATTACGAGATAAAAGATGCTATTGGTTGGTTCAAAGCGTTCGAAGATTACAAATCTGCGTTTGTTCCTTCAACAGTTCCTGACCAGTTAAGAACAACAAATATTTCAACTGGATCCAGAATCCCATTGTGTTATACCAAATCGTATGTTTTAACGTTGCTTACCAGATCCAGAATCCCATTGTGTTATACCAAATCTTATGTTTTAACGTTGCTTACCGGATCCAGATTCCCGTTGCCTTATACCAAATCGTATGTTTTAACGTTGCTTACCGGATCCAGAATCACATTGTTTTATACCAAATCGTATGTTTTAATGCTGCTTACCGGATCCAGAATCCCATTGTGTTATACCAAATCTTACATTTTATCGTGTCTGATTCAGAATTTGATTTTTCGAACATAATGTATGTGTCCCCAGTCCTTTTTTCACACATAATGTATATTTTTCTAGTCCTTTTTTTCACACATAATGTATATTTTTCTAGTCCTTTTTTCACACATAATGTATGTTTCTTAGGGTACTTTTTTCACACGTAATGTACGTTTCCTAGAGTACTTTTACTTCACACGTAATGTACGTTTCTTAGTCCTTTTTTTCACACGTAATGTACGTTTCCTAGAGTACTTTTCCTTCACACGTAACGTGTGTTTCTTAGGGTACTTTTTTCACACGTAATGTACGTTTCCTAGAGTACTTTTCCTTCACACGTAACGTGTGTTTCTTAGGGTACTTTTTTCACACGTAATGTACGTTTCCTAGAGTACTTTTCTCACACGTAATATTTTCCTGAAAATGACTTTCCTTTATTCAACTTCTGTAGCATAAAAAAAAGAAAATTCTCGCTCCGCTGCTGGGTTCGCTTACGGTTCACAGAGCTTGTGAGACGGTGTGTATAAATATAATATCAAACATTGCGCCCTCTGGATACTGATAAGGTCCATGAACATTAGCACGATCGGTACTCCTTCATTAAGGAGTTCATGCCATGTGGATGGAAACGCCCCCCCCCCCCATTTCCATATCGAGTCCGCCTATCAACTTTGGTCCTATTTGCTCCAAATGTGTGAAAGAAGTTTACGGACAAAACAAACACGTATACATTATGTATGACATAAGGTTGTCGAAATGTTGTTCACTTGTAAGAATGTTTCTTTCACCATTCAAGTCGTTTCAAGATTTTATTTTCTAAAATGTGGGCTACTCGTCATCAAATTCAAACATACAACGTGGATTAATACAGGATGACATATCTTTCAACATATAACTGACCTGGCCTTTATATCTTTCAACATATAACTGACCTGGCCTTTATATCTTTCAACATATAACTGGCCAAACCTTTATATCTTTCAACATATAACTGACCTGGCCTTTATATCTTTCAACATGTAACTGACCTATCCTTTATATCTTTCAACATATAACTGACCTAGCCTTTATATCTTTCAACATATAACTGACCAAACCTTTATATCTTTCAACATATAACTGACTTAGCCTTTATATCTTTCAACATATAACTGACCAGGCCTTTATATCTTTCAACATATAACTGACCAAACCTTTATATCTTTCAACATATAACTGACCTAGCCTTTATATCTTTCAACATATAACTGACCTGGCCTTTATATCTTTCAACATATAACTGACCAAACCTTTATATCTTTCAACATAT